>NW_004525450.1:12507-15053 GCF_000260255.1 Octodon degus
GAAGCCCACAGAGCTGTGCGGCAAAGTAGTTTTCCTCTTGGTAAAGTGATCACATCAGGGGCTCTGTTACCGCAGCAGAAACCTCCCTAACAGACACTGTGGTGGAAGCCCGCAGGCTGCTGCTCTCACAAGGGCAGCCCCAGGCGTGTGTTCTCCGCATTCTCACATTCTGGTTTAAATTTATCAACACGGGTACTTGTAAAAATTGTTCTGAAGCAGGGTCTGTCTGTGCAGCTCACGCTGGCCTTGAGCTCACTGTGTAGCCCAGGCTGGCACCAAGCTCCAGGTATCCTCCTATCTCAGCTGTGTGAGTGCTGGAACCGCAGCTGTGCACCACCACACACCCAGGGACTTTTTAAGGGGAACAGTTTTTCATAAATAAGAATTATGCAGAAATTTCAAAAAAGTTCCATAATCAAAATCTATGCCCCTGCCACAAATACCTTTCTTTGTCATGCCCACAGCATAGTAAAATAGAGCAGATATTAGCAGTACCAGAAAGCTAGACGGATTCGGTAGTGTCCACTGACGGATATAGTTCATGCAGCATCACTTCGAAGAAACACTTTTATTTCTACATTGAATTCTTTTGCTCTGTTGAAAACAAATTGAACATGTACATGTGATGCTCTTTCTGTAATAGCTATTTTTCTGCATTGGTGGATTACCTGCATGATCTACGTGTCTTACATTCATCAATATGAAACCACTTGGATGACTTCACAATCTGTCATGGTAGGATGACTTCATCAAAATAGTTTCTTTCTCTTAAAAAATGTTTTTTTAAGCATCTTATATTTCCATATAAATTATATAATCTGTTCTTCAATTAATCTGCAAGAATCTTATAGAATTTTTTGAAATATTTTATTGAAATTAGAAAAAAATGAGGAATTTAAAGATACTGAAAGGCCAGCCAAATAGCTCAATGGATTAAAGCACCTGCAAGCAGGAACAAGGGCCAGGGGTTCGATCCCTGGGCCTGCCATGCTGGCCTCAACCCTGGAGCACACTGAGATGGCAATTGAGACTGGGCATGGTGGTGTGTGCCTGTAATCTCATCTCTTGGGAGGCTGCAAACAGGCGGATCACTATGAGTCCGAACTCTGAACACCCTATAGACACTTCCCTAAAATCCAAAAAAACGAATTTCATAAATCATGTATATGACATATTCCATTTATTCCTAGGTGGAGGTCTCAGACATTTAAGAAAAGAAGAAGAGCTATTAACTGAGAAAAACTTCAGATGAAACATAGACAAACTGTTCAAAAGATTTTCATATAGAATATATAAAAAACTCTCATAATTTAAAAGAAAACAACATACACAACTTAAAAATGGATAAAGTACTTGAGGAGACTCTTCATAAAAGGGTATCTATGGCTGGTGAGATAGCTCAGCAGTCTAAAGCACCTGCTTAGGCAAACTTAGGCAGGGACCACCATTCCCTGGAACCACATGCTTGCCAGCAGCCATGCCCTCAGGGAGGGCTGAGCAGGCAAAAAAATAAAAAAGAATATCGATAGGATAAACAAGCACAAGAGAGATAATTTCCACAGGGATGAACAGAATGCATCCTATGAGACAAATCTAGCTATTTGCCTATTTTTAGAAAGCTGCTTGGTACCAAGCCATACCATTTGCTTTCATATGATCAGTGGCTTAACTCAGGGTGCAGGGGCAGAGCTGAGAAGGAGAAAAAGAGCCTGAATTGCTCACAAAGTTGCCAAGACTTAAGATTTGCTCTTCAGTGGGGAAAGTTTATTGATCTCCGTTCTACATCGCAATCATCAGGGAAATGAAGGCGAATACCACAGTAAGATACCATGATATCTTTGTCTTTGCATAAAACAAGGATGACTACTAAGTATTGACAAAGCTATAGAACTGTTAACATTTCAGCCATGTTCTCTTCAGTCCCAATGCCTCACCCTGATGGGACCTGGATATGGGAAGGAAAATGCACAGTGAGGCAGCTTGAAGGTCAGTATCTGCCTCTCAAGAGACTCAACGGCAGGGGTCATGCATATTTCACCCTTCAGCAGCCCCTTTTTCAGTATGTCCAGCATCCTAACCAATTTCTTCCAGCCCACATGGGCCATCCTTGAGTAGAGGGCCCCAAATGCTACATAGCTGATCTCCACAACAGCAAAATGACTTCCATCTGGAGCCTCCATTGGCACAAAAGTCAGACTCAGCTACTCATTTCAGTGGTGATAGGTTTTAAAGGTGTCACAGCAGAGAAACATGCAGAAGGAAAGGGGAAAGAGGCTTTATTATACAGGAAAAGGGACTTCATTATCTTAGAGGACACAGAGAATTTGGGAAGATAAGGAATTCCCTGGATTGGAACAAAAGGAGGCTGAGGCTTTTATGGCCTTTGCCAGGGGTGGGGCTTGAGGGGGAAGTTTAGGTAGACCTGAGGAGCTGACTGGAGCCTCCCTGAGGTGGCAGGAAAGGTGAAGGAAAACTGCATCCTGGGCTGAGTTGGAGAAAAAGGGGGGAGGTGGTCTCTGGGAAGATGAGCTGTTGTTTTAAGGGCT
>NW_004525450.1:15153-16105 GCF_000260255.1 Octodon degus
AAAAAAAAAAAAAAGAATATCTACAGGATAAACAAGCACAAGAGAGATAAATTCCACAGTGATTAACAGAATACATCCTACAAGCTAAATCTAGCTATTCACCTATTTTTAGAAAGCTGCTTGGTACCAAGCCATGCCACTTGCTTTCATATGATCAGTGGCTTAACTCAGGGTGCAGGGACAGAGCGGAGAAGGAGCTAAAGAGCCTGAATTGCTCACAAAGCTGCCAAGACTTATGAATTGCTCTTCAGTGGGGAAAGTTTATTGACATCTGTTCTACATCGCAATCATCAGGGAAATGAAGGCGAATACCACAGTAAGATACCATGATAACCTTTTGTGTTTGCATAAAACAAGGATGACTACTAAGTATTGACAAAGCTGTAGAACTGTTAACATTTCAGCCATGTTCTCCTCAGTCCAAATGCCTCACCCTGATGGGACCTGGATATGGGAAGGAAAATGCGCAGTGAGGCAGCTTGAAGGTCAGTATCTGCCTCTCAAGAGACTCAACAGCAGTGGTCATGTGTATTTCCCCTTCAGCAGCCTCTTTTTCAGTATGTCCAGCATCGTAACCAATTTCTTCAGGCCCACATGGGCCATCCTTGAGTAGAGGGCCCCAAATGCTCCATAGCTGATCTCCACAAGAGCAAAATGACTTCCACCTGGAGCCACCATGGGCACAAAAGTCAGACTCAGCTACTCATTTCAGGGGTGATAGGTTTTAAAGGTGTCGCAGCAGAGAAACACGCAGAAGGAAAAGGGAAAGGGGCTTTATTATCAAGGAAAAGGGACTTCATTATCTTAGAGGACACAGAGAATTTGGGAAGATAAGGAATTCTCTGGGTTGGAACAAAGGGAGGTCGAGGCTTTTATGGCCTTTGCCAGGGGTGGGGCTTGAGGGGGAAGTTTAGGTAGACCTGAGGAGCTGACTGGGGCCTCCCTGAGGTGG
>NW_004525450.1:16205-16893 GCF_000260255.1 Octodon degus
CCTGGATTGGAACAAAAGGAGGCTGAGGCTTTTATGGCCTTTGCCAGGGGTGGGGCTTGAGGGGGAAGTTTAGGTAGACCTGAGGAGCTGACTGGAGCCTCCCTGAGGTGGCAGGAAAGGTGAAGGAAAACTGCATCCTGGGCTGAGTTGGAGAAAAAGGGGGGAGGTGGTCTCTGGGAAGATGAGCTGTTGTTTTAAGGGCTTCAGCCATGTTAGATGACCACCATAATAATTCAGCAATTCTTACTAGAGCCATAACCTATCATTCCCATCTTTTGGTTGTTATAAAGGGGGCGACGTGTCTCTTAGACTGCTTCCTGCTGAACTGGGGTGTCATCTTGGGGGGTGAGGGGAGTTGACAGGATGATGGTTCACACCCATGTAGAAGTTAGTGCCAGGAGTCTCAGCTAGGACTAGAAGTTTAGTTAGTAACGGCTCACATTGGATACTGAAAAAACCTTGAAAAAGTTTAAAAAGACAGCACATTATGAGTACATGTCATCATGATTAAAGGACACAGGAGGGGAAGCAAAAGGGGGGAATCTATAATCTGTGTCATTTTACCATGACCATGCTGAAGAGGAGGAGTATTTATCTTTAGCTTTTTGACTTCCAATGTGAGGAAAGGGAGTCAGCACCATCTGTAGTACTGTAGTACAACTGTATTCTGTTAAAGTCAACTTTTTGT
>NW_004525450.1:17517-18455 GCF_000260255.1 Octodon degus
GTTTTGAGTACAGGAAGAATGAGGGTATTATATAGCAAGGGGATATTTTTAAGAAAACTATTGGTAAGGAGGTGGAGAATGATGGGCTTGAGTCTCTTGGTGTTTAGGGGCTACTGGGTATTGGGGAATGTACAGAAACACTGTGGGATCGCTGAGGCACACTAGTCTAGGAACAGCATGTGTGGCACAAGTGGGACTGTATGTGTCTCAGAGCATATGGTTGACAAGGGAAGAGGGAGGGAGGAGCCAGCTGTACATTGAAGTTGGGTTTGTAGGATGTACACTGTGGGTAGAGAGAGAGGTGAGAGAGAAGTAGAGTTTTTGGAGGAAGTCTCTCCCCATGAGAGGTATGGGACATGTTGGGATCACAATTTCCTTAAGAGTGAAGAACAGTGTCTGAAGTTAGCACAGAATAGACCTGTCTGAAGGGGTCATGTAGGTTGGCCATCAACACCCACTATGGAGACTAGAGCTAATATAACTATTTTAGAACTCAGGAAGAACACTATATGTGGTCTCTGTGTCAGCAAGAAAAGAGGTTTTGTTTTGTTTTGTTTTGTTTTGTTTTGTTTTGTTTTGTTTTTTACCTGAGATATCCAGTGAGACTTGGGACTCAACAAAGTTGCCTCGATGTGGGCCACAGAACCCAAGATCTGTTGTTCCTCTTCAGCGGCAAGACAAGGCAGCTCAAGTATATGGATCTGGCCATAGTTAGGTTTCCTGTGAGGGCAGGGAATTGGGTGACTTACCCGCTCTCTGGAGGACAGGGCACTTGCATTTCCAGTGACCCTCAAGGCTTGTAGATGTCCTAATGATGGCTGCAGTTGGGGCAGGCTCATGCCCAGTGTCCTTCTTCACCACACTTGGCTTGGGTGGCAGCATTGTTTAGGCTCAGCATTACCTTCTCAAGGTCCTACTTTGATGGGAGTCCCGAGTGT
>NW_004525451.1:0-794 GCF_000260255.1 Octodon degus
CAGACATCAGCATACAGAGTCAGTTAGGTGAAAATTCTACACGCCATCTACTATTTTCAAAATCATGATGGAAATTCTTAGTAAAACCCTCTCAGCCATCAATATATATATTGCATGTTTTTCCACCTATCTTTTTTGCTATCTTTTCTCCTTTCTCTCCTCTTCATTGTTTAATCCTAAAAGGCTGTTTCTTTCCATTTTACTATATATGTTATACCTTTCAGGTTTTATTTCTTCTTTGGGGTTTTTGCAATAGGGAGACAATATGATATTTACACATGTGGGTCTCTATCACTTTACTTATGATTATAGCCTCTAATTTCATGTACTTACCTATGAAGGCTTCAAGTTTGTTTTTCTATACAATGGAGTATATTTCATTGTATAACCATACTATGTCAGTTTCATCCGTTCCTCAGGGGGTAGGCATTTTGCTTGCTTCCAAGATTTGGCTGTGACAAATTTTGCTGCTATCAATATGGGTACACATATATCAATACAGTATTATGTTTTAAGTTATGTTGGGAAATTAGCCAGAAGCAGAATAGCTGGATTGAATGGGATTTCCAGTCCTAGTTTTTTGAGGGATCTCTACACTGATTTGCATAGTGGTTGTACCAGTCAGCCTTACCATGAGCAGTGGAGAAGTGTTTCTTTTTCTGCACAGCCTCTCCAGAATTTGTTATTAGTTGATTTCTTTATGATAGACATTCTTTCTGGGGTGAGATGTTATATTAATATTGTTTTAATTTACTTTTCTAGAATGGCCAGTGATGTGGAGCAATTTTTCAAGT
>NW_004525451.1:2579-3144 GCF_000260255.1 Octodon degus
CTACATAACTCCACAGGCCAGACAATTAATGAGCATGTCCATTTCACATTACAACAAAAATTTCTATGATAAGGAAGGGGGAGATGGCTTATTCCACTCCTCATGCCATACTACAAGATGCACCTCATGTTTATAATTCTTTCAATTTTGATGAACAGGGTTCTGCACCAGCACGTAGACATTGGGCTCACACCAATGTCTTGTCTGATGGAAACACTCCCTTAGAGGAGAGTGGTGGAACCTTGATTCTCCTTTTAACCAGAGGAAGGGGATATGCTTGTGTCTTCCCTGAAGTTGCCACAGCCACCCTGTGGATACCAGAGAGACTGATCAGGCCTCTTCATGGAGCCAGCATGTATGGAGGGCCCAGTACATCTAATTTCTCCTGTGACTCATCCCAAGATTCATCTAGAGAGAAGCCACCAAGCATTGTCAAGAAACACCCTGACAAGGAGACCTCCTACTTGGGTATAAGTGAAGAACCTAACATATGAGGCCACAGTGACTATGGAGGCACAGGGCATGGTGGTTGCCCCAAGTTATTTGTGGCCATGCTTGTGTTTCT
>NW_004525451.1:3244-4194 GCF_000260255.1 Octodon degus
CTGTATTAGTTCTTCAGTCTCCCTAGTGGGTGTGGATGACCAACCTACATAACTCCACAGGCCAGACAATTAATGAGCATGTCCATTTCACATTAAAACAACAAATTTCTATGATAAGGAAGGGAGAGATGGCTCATTCCACTGCTCATGCCATACTATAAGATGCACTTCATGTTTATAATTCTTTCAATTTTGATGAACAGGTTCTGCACCAGCACATAGACATTGGGCTCACACCAATGTCTTGTCCGATGGAAGCTTGCCCTTAGAGGAGAGTGGTGGGACCTTGATTCTCCTTTTGACCACAGGAAGGGGATATGCTTGTGTCTTCCCTGAAGTTGCCACAGCCACCCTGTGGATACCAGAGAGACTGATCAGGCCTCATCATGGAACCAGCATGTATGGAGGGCCCAGTACATCTGATTCCTCCTGTGACTCATCCCAAGATTCATCTAGAGAGAAACCACCAAGCATTGTCAAGAAACACCCTGACAAGGAGACCTCCCACTTGGGTATAAGTGAAGAACCTGACACATGAGGCCATAGTGACTATGGAGGCACAGGGCATGGTGGTTACCCCAAGTTATTTGTGGCCATGCTTGTGTTTCTCTCATGTCAGGTGTGTCCTGTTTATGCAGAAGGCCATTGTTGGGCTTACAACTCCAATCCACTTTTCCTGCACCCAACTCAGTGGTCAAGTGGGAAAGTGTTGGTGGCTAACAAAGTCTATCGGACATGGGGGTCATACATTAAGATGCAACGTAAGGTTTTTTCTGAAAAGTTGGAAAAATATACAGGACTTATTGGAAGAACCCCTCACATCCTGGAGAAGCCAGTGGGTACCTCTGTTAGAATCTTAATTCAGAGCCAGAGGGTGCAGAGCCATGGTGACCCTTGGACCTCCCCTATTTGGGAACTAATATGGCTTGAATTATCTGATGGCTTTGAGG
>NW_004525451.1:5114-5880 GCF_000260255.1 Octodon degus
TAAACAAACATTCTAATATTGAAATAAAATGTGTCAATGTGCCCAGCTTCATTATCTTACAATTTAGGCAATGGGCCCAAGAGCAGATTCAGTGTTTCTTCTGTTTATTAGCTTGGTCCTGGGACACTATGCTGGTCCTCATAAAATAAGCAATTTTAGAGTTTAGTAGGAAGACAATTGCAAACAGCATCAAGAATTTTCTCTATGTAAGCTTGAAGCAAATAAACGTACTTCTGTTGCAGCAACACATACCTCCTGACTCTGATGTTATACTTTCCACTCTGTCCTCCCTCTGCCCAGATCATCTGCTGGACCCCTGCAGGGAATAAAGAAGCTAAATCTCTTGAAAATTCAATAAACCAGGGTTGTGGCTCAAATTCTGCATTTCATGGACTGAGGCCAATCCTTTTCTGATATTTTCATAGACACAAGGAGATGTGTTATGTTTAAAATAATGGATGGATTTTAGAAAATCAAATATTTGAAATGCAAAAGAATAATGATGTTTATGACCAGAAGTAAATGAAGAGATATCACTTAAGTACATGGCAAAAACATTAAAAATGGACATTTCATCAAGACCAAAGATACAGTCAGAGAACATGAATAGAATATAGAAGTGAATTTATAAATGACAAGAAGCATTTCAAGTACAGTGGTTTGAAAAGTTAACATGCAGCTCAAGTAGATAAAATAAGAAATGAGAAAATTCAGCAATGCTTCTATCCAATATAATGTTTTAAAAATTACTTAATTATGTTTATAT
>NW_004525451.1:5984-6690 GCF_000260255.1 Octodon degus
AAACAATGAATGTAATAAAACTGTAAGGCTATGCACGCAAACCAATTTTTCATATAATTCATTAATAATGTATTGATTATAAAATCATAAGTATTCTATTTTGAAAGATCCAGTTTCAATCTTGGGTATTGAAATAGCAGGACTATTGTTCATTCTTTTTTAAAAATTTTGCTTTTTATCTTTTATTTATTTATTTGGTGCAGGGTCTTGCTATCTAGCTTGGACTCATACTGGTTCTTCTATTTCATCCTCCCCAGCACTGGGATTACAGGTGAGCATTACCACACCCAGCTTAGGTGGCCATCTTGGCACAGAGCCAGCATGGCATAAAGAACCAAGGATCAAATCATTGTCCTTGGACTTGCCAGGCAAGCACTTAGACCGAGCTGTCTCCCCAACTCTATTGTGCATTCTTTAACTTTTGAAGGCTTTACACTCAACTAAATATATGTGGTTAAAGTTCCATCACCTACCTTTAATTGCCATAGATTTAAAAACAAATTGGCTGAAATTTTGAAGTATGCTTAATTGAACATTCACAAATTAATGAGATAAAAAGATAAGTGAATCAAGAAGACATAACCACTTATGTCCTCCTTATCCTCGCTGCCTCAAACATTTCAACCTATCTATCCACCCCTCTATCTACCAGTACTTCATAGTTCTGAGTCGAGAAAATAAAGTATTCTCTTGGAATGTATTCTAG
>NW_004525451.1:8390-9271 GCF_000260255.1 Octodon degus
ACACAGATCAGACTTGTAGTTATCCTCCTGTATTCAGCCTCCCAAGTGCTGAGATTACAGGCTCACACCACTACGCAGTCTCAGTTCCTGTCTCAGGGCTTCCCAAGAGTGGACCTGACACGGCAGAGATCAATCCCTGGTCCCTGCCTCTGCCTAAGCGTGCAATTTAATCCACTGAGCCATCTAGCAGGTGCTCTTGTTCATTTTTTTGGTAAAAAATTAGAATAGTGCTTTCTCTATAAAATTAGCAAAATATGATGCTTTTCTGTTCTCAGGTAAAGCCTTTCTAGAACTGTATACTTCAATTATCTGAGTGTCTATTTGGAAATTAATATGCCATTGTGAATCTATATTAATGACTGATTAAAGATGAACATAGGAAATCATTAAGAAAAATGTCCATATGGCTTGCGTCATTATTCATGATACTGCAGTTTAGTAATGATGTGAACTGAGAGAGTTTTCAAAATTACATTACAGATATGACATAAATCATGCAGTTCTTAAAATCATAATTGTGCATACTGTTAATGACATGAAGATGTCAAAAAGACCAGAATTTAGTAACCTGTGTATTGAAATATTTTTGAAATAAAAGAATAGGTCATTTATAGTATTAATTTCTGTTAGTTAATTGAAAAGAAAATTTTGTGCTTATATTTGTTTGCCCATGTTTTATTCTCTAGTTACTAGTTTAAAGATAATGATATATACTATGTATTAGCAGGATTGTTTTTATTATGCTGCTCTGAAATGTTTATCTTTTCTGAAAATAAAAATAGGATAATTACTAACAGGATGTTTAAAAATAAAAGTTGAGGGCTAGTGAGATATTTCAGCAGACTAAGCGCCTGCTTTGGCAAGCTCAGGGACAAGGGTTC
>NW_004525451.1:10826-11720 GCF_000260255.1 Octodon degus
ATAGTGATGTCAGTAGTTTTATACTGCCTTTATGAATGAGACACCTGAAGCTCAAAGAGGTGTAATTTGCCCAACATCACACACAGAAGCCATGAAAGGAAGGAGATGGTTTTGAATGCTGCCATTCAATGGGCACCGCCATTGGACTGTGGGCGGACCGCAGTCTCCGGCACCAGGAGGGCAGACTCCCATGCAGAGCTCAGAGCCATGAAATTGTGCTGTCCCAAGTCTCATGATTAGTTCCAGGCTTTCTCACCAACAACACTGTGATTTAGAATTGAACTGATAGTGTGACAACCATGCTCTTTGTGCGCCTAGAAACTCCAAACACACCAAGAACTTCATGAGTGTAACAAAGACAGTGAATATTTAAAATGTATGTATGTATGTATGTATGTATGTATGTATTTATTTGTTTATTTGGTATAAGGTATCACTATGCAGCTCAGACTCCTAGAGATCCTCCTGTCTCAACCTCCCCAGTGCTGAGATTACAGGTGGATACTCGATGTCTGGTTTCCATGGCCAGCATGGCACGCGGTCCCTGGGACCTAACTTGGTTCCTTCTGCTTTTTTTTCTTTTGGTGCCTGGGATTGAACTCAGGACCCTGTGCTTGTCAAGCAAACACTTGCTCTACTTAGCTATCTCCCCATCCCATTCCTAGTGCTTACGAAGCAGGCACTTAGACTGCTGAGCTATCTCCCTAGATGCTTTATTTTCAATATGTTGGAACACATGTGTTTTTCTGGCATTGATCTATATGAGAATTCTCAGAATTTGAGAAATCTGCATTCTAAGAAAAGTTTTTGGGTCAGGGAGATAGCTCAGAATAATAAGTGCTTGCCTGGCAAGCTCAGGGTCCTGAATTGAAACCTTGGTACTGGAAAAAAAAA
>NW_004525451.1:12260-13236 GCF_000260255.1 Octodon degus
TTCCTCCTTCTTTTTTTTCAGTACTGGGGAACTGGGGATTGAGCTCAGGACCCTGTGCTTGCCAAGGAAGCATTTATTCTACTTAGGTATCTCCCTGACCTGGAGATGTGTTTCGTTTCTGATTATTTTCAAAAATTTGGTTGGAATATACTGTATTGTCACTATGTATTGTAATAATGTGGCAAGACCAGGAGTATATGATATATACTAAAATAAACAACACTGAAGAAAAAAAAAAACACTTTATAAACATTTTAACATACTTTAAAATCACTATAAATCAATTAACATAAATGAGAAAGTTTTAAAACTATTATATATGTCATATTGGCTTCATACTCTATCCTGGTGTTATTGGAGGAATAGTGCCGTGTTTGACGTCATGCACATATTGATTAATGGTCGAAAGTGGTAAAATACGATGCCCGTCACTTTAAGCCTTCATCCTTTCTTTATAGAGAGCACATTCAGACTTTCCTTTTCTCCTTTTAAATACATGTTTTACAGTTATATTTACTCTTTTTGTTCAGCAAATGATCACCAAAACACTCTACCTGAGTGCTGTTCCTATTGCCCAATCTAGTCTTTATCACTAGCCATTATTTTCCCCATTTCTTATAATCACTATTACACTCTCAACTTATATGAAACGAACTTTAAAATTTTTCACCCCGGATGGAGTTTATAGTATTTTTTTTCCTATGCTGCTTATTTTAGTATATATCATATCCTCCTGGTCTAGCCACATTATTAAAAAGTGAAGCTCTTCTTAATATATATTTAAGCACAGAATATAGTGTTATAACAAAAAAGAAATATGTTGGTGTGGTTACATTGGGATGTTAAATTGCATGATTTAACTTAAGCACAGTACTTAAAAGTGGAGCAGTGGTAGATATGATTAACATAGGTATGGTAAGACTTATAATAAACATCTCAGAAGTTTTCAAAGTGAATGATTCTAATGACAGCATAC
>NW_004525451.1:13336-17230 GCF_000260255.1 Octodon degus
ACAGAAAAGAAATATGTTGGTGTGGTTACATTGGGATGTTAAATTTCATGATTTAACTTAAGCATGGTACTTAGAAGTGGAGCAGTGGTAGATATGATTAATATAGGTATGGTAAGACTTATAATAAACATCTCAGAAGTTTTCAAAGTGAATGATTCTAATGACAGCATACAAAAATACTCCAACATCTATTTAATAAAAACAAGTAAATTTTGTGCAAGAGTCAGCTGGATAGCAAAGATTTATCAGACCTTGAAAAGGCAGATCTTTTCTTGTTTGGCTCACGTTTAACAACATTCAGCAAGTCAAGAGACTAGTGATGCACACGCTGGTGACTTTTCACTGGGAAACTTGTCAAGACTCTAAGATTGCAAGATCCAGTTTTACTTTTGATGCATTCTTTAAGGCAAAGGATGTTATAAGCAGTTCACAGTCAAAGGATGGAGAAATTGAAACCATGATTTGATTGGAAGAGCTGCACAGGAGCATGGAAAGAGCAGTGGAAATTCCGTACAGTGTTGTTTCCAATGTACCCCCCTTGCTAGTAAATACTAGTGATAGACATGATTTCAGGGCTCTTGACTCTCAAGAACAATGAAATTGTCCTAATTTTTAATGTATTATCTTTAAATTTTTGATAAGCACTAAGTATTATAAATCAAATATAAGAAAAAAAGTAATTTCATAGAGTATCTCTTGACCATGTTTTGACTAGATATTCTCATTAATGTCATAATGAAATGCTGAAATAGTGTTGATGCTGAAACCTCTTGACCTTTAGTGTTAAATGCTATTTTAATAGAAATACACAAATTAATTGAAGTGAAATTCAAACCCATGTTTCTCATAAATAGTTATAGTAAAATTTAAAATTTTTATTTCATTATATTTTATTAATTTTGTGTTTATCGTAATGAGTAATAAACTTACTGTGCTACAAGTTTGACTTAGACTAAAAAACTAAACAGTTAAAACCTGTTCTTTCAAAGTATGATAAAAATAAATGAATATATGAATATAATTGATTAAAGCATAGTATTCCATATGGAAAATGAAATTGCAATGTGTCCAAGAGGGAGAAAGCTGAAAACTTAAATATTAAGAAATGCTCACATTTACATATATTTAATTAATTAAATTATGCAATGGAAAGCCTCCCCTTACCATTTGAATCTATTGTACAATACAGTCGATGCTGAATTAAATTCTTTGGGATGCATGTTCTCAATACCAATTGAAAGAAACATGGTCAATTTGGAGAGGCCTAATAAAAGCCACATGGTGTTGGAATATAATCATCCACAGGGAATCTGAAGTGACACAAACTGACAGTGTATGTAAAATTGCTGGCTGATATGTTCTGAGAAGTGGCCGGAATCTTAAAGGAAGTCCTTCATTCTGCCAATGATTTTCAGCTTTGTTCAGATTCTTGAAATGCATTGTTCAGGGCCATTCACATAAAAACCAGAAACTTATACCACAAGCATCTCTAAGCAGGATTGTAGAAAATAAAAAGTGTCCTGGCAAGCACAAGGTTCTGAGTTCAATCTCAGTTGCACAGACAAAACAATACAAAAAAAAGAGAGAGAAAGAGAGAAAGAGAGAGAAAAAGAGAATGAAAAGTCTGTATTAAGGGAGATTATCTATCAGTGGCTTAATTTAATATTATGATGCATCATCTCTTAAAGCCAATGAAAATTAGTAATCATGTAAGTGCCACAAGTGACATGAATAATAAAATGGTAAGCACCCAGAGGAACACAAACTGATCTGGTAGAAAGACCACTCTTTCATCAGGTATCCAATACCTGAGACAATTTGTACTACATTTTGTATTTTTTGGTATAGACTTATTATTTAATTAATATGTAATCTAATAATGCAAATGGAAGAAACAGTTGAACAGTTATCACAATTTCCAAGTAATCAATCCATATAGAATACTCTGCTATGTCCATATAATGTTTTTCACAGTGTATTTTTCTCCTTTAATACAGATGCTACATGGAAATTTACCTGTTCCACTGTGCCTTAGTCATTTCCATGTTGGATAAAAATGTTCAACAAACACAATAGGAAGGAGGACATTTCTTATGTTGCCTCAAATTTTTGTTCCATTGAGTGCTGGATACAAAATAGTAAAGTTATGGGTCAAAGGAATAGCAGAGGAAAAGTGCTTGTCTCCTAGAAATCAAGAAGCGGACAGTGAAGGGTTAAGGTGCTAGGTATTCCTCTCCAGGTCAGCCCAAAGTGAACCCCTTCGTCCAAGTGGATCCTACTTCCAGAAAGGACATTAGCTGTGAACTCATGGTGAATGAATGTGGATGAATCCACAGTAGGCTAGAGTGACCAGTGGCCCAATCACCTCCCAAGCTGGACCCCAGACACATAAAGACTTTAGGAGTCACTCTAGATCTAAGCAGTGACAATCATGTGCCAGTCCCCAAAAAACTCATATTCATACTATGAAGAAAAGTGCATCAAGCTCAACTTTGATGATCACCAAAGTCTGACAATTCTCAGCTTTGTTGAAAAGTCCAAGTTCAAATTCTCCTCTGAGACTCAAAGTAAGCTCATACCAGGAGTCACCTATTAAAATCAAGATAAAGTTAAACACTCCTGACCTAGTTTCACAACATAAACATTGTCATTACAAAAGGAAGGAAAAGGGTGATACAAAGGAAACAGACCAAAACTTTGCTGATTTTGCATACAACTTTTTTTTTCTTTAAAGATCCAATCTCTCAGTTTGAAACTTATGGTATGTTCCATCAGAGATTATCATAAAATTGGACAGGAGCTTCTTTAAGACACATTGAAAGCTAAATATGGTGCCAGGTGCCATATTCCCATCGAGTCAGAAGGGTAAAGTGGGAAAAGCAAAGGTCTAGCCCAGGATGGGTAACTTGGTGAGAGTTTTTCTCAAAATGAAAGGCATAGAATGCAGCTCACCAATTTGAAAATTTAATTTCAGGGCCAAAAACCAAGACAATATAACCTACACGGGACATAAAAATTTAGACCATAGTTTAACCAAATTTCATGCCAAGCAGAATACATTATACAATACATGCACAATACACACACATGCATAGTTTAATCACATAACTTCCAATAAAATATTTATTGGAGCTCTTATTTAGACTTACATTCTTAACTACCTGCTTTTATTTGTACTGTTTATTTATTTATTTTTTTGATGAATCTCTTGCTCAGCTGAAAGGAATGTGTGAAATTCTGTACATTCCTTTTCCTAAAAACAGGTGACTTAACTAATATATATTTTATAAGGATATCCATATATCCTCAGTATTTTTTTAATTCCCTTTTTTGATATCACTATGATACTTTTTTTTTGATACAGGGTCTTACTACACAGCTGGAATTCTTAGTGATCTTCCTGATTTCTGCCTCCCGAGTGCTGGGATTACAGGCATGCGCCACAACACTCTGACTCCCATCGCTGGCTCAGCATGCCCAGGGGCAGAGCACTGTGGCATGTGGTGCCAGGGATCAAGCCCTGGCCCCTGCGCTTATCTCAGCAAGCACTTAGTCCAATGAGCTTTTTCACAGGCTTTTTATGACACTTATTATTGTTTATTTTAGTAAATAAAAAACTAGTTCACTGAAATACTATCAACACTAGCTTTTATATTACTGAAAGCAATTACTATACACTATGCTGACTTATAATTTTTACTTTAGAAGAGTCATTCTATATTAATTTAGAGCCCAGGCTACTTTGACAAGCATGTAAGTAGCATCATGAAAATAATATTTATTGAGTTATTCAAAATAACACACAGGAAGCAAGTTATGTTTTAATCTATATAGTGAATTACAAAATATGTTATAAATTTATTAGTGAAATATCTATATTGCTTATGTTTCTCA
>NW_004525451.1:17415-18637 GCF_000260255.1 Octodon degus
GTAAGCAGGTGCTTTAATCAGCTGAGCTATCTGGCCAGATCTGAAATTATTCTTCAATTGAATACAAACTCTATTAATTTAAAAGTTATCCTTAAAGTATGACGAGCACACTTTACCCACATATCAGGGAAGAATGCACAGTAGTATGTTCAATAAGAAAACATTTTACACGTCATTATGTTGTGGACCGTGTTTTTCACATCCTTATTTCTGAGGCTGTAGATCAGGGGGTTCAGCATGGGGATCACCACCGAGTAAAACACAGAGGCCACTTTGAATGTGTGCCTGGAGCTCTCGGAGTTGGGCACGCAGTAGAGGAAAAAAATGGTGCCATAGAAGACGGCGATGGCCATCAGGTGGGAGACGCAGGTGGAGAAAGCCTTTCTGCGCCCGCTGGCTGAGCGCATCTTGAGAATGGTAACCAGGATGAACGCATAAGACGGGAGAATAACAAGGAGTGTGCTGATTGCATTGAATGTGGAAATAATGAACAGAAGTAACTGGTTTATATGAGTATCTGAGCTGGACAGGGAGAGTAGGGAGGAGATGTCACAGAAAATGTGATCGATTTTGTTGGAACCCGGAAAAGATAACTGCAAGGTGGAGCAGGTCAATATCAGGGAGCAAGCCACTCCCCAGGAATAGGAGCCCAGTACCAGCGTGAGGCAGAGTTTTAGTGACATGGTAGCCGTGTAGTGAAGGGGGTCACAGATGGCCACAAAGTGGTCATAGGCCATGGATGCTAATAAAAAGGCTTCTGTTATCACAAAAATGCCAAAGAAAATCAATTGCATTATGCACTCTGTAAAGGAAATTGGTTTGTCTTTTAAGACTAGGTTCGCCAGCATCTTGGGAGCAATCGTGGAGGAGTAGCAGAAATCCACGAAGGAGAGGTGGCCGAGGAAAAAATACATGGGGGTGTGCAGCCTGGGTTTAACTTTGATGACTGCAATCATCCCAATATTCCCTACCACAGTCACGGTGTACACACTCAGAAAAAGCACAAAGAGCAGAGCTTGCATTTCCGGAACACCTGAGAACCCCAAGACGATGAATGTGATTCCACTTTTGTTTCTATCTGGCAACGCCATGGTTTCTTTCATCTGAATCTGAAAGTCTACAAAGGGAAAATAATCAGAAGGGCGAAGATCCGGGATGCTTGCTTTCTTCTTCTTTTAGAGATGCTTTATGATGGCTCCAAATACCTTTCAGAATTTAAGTG
>NW_004525452.1:0-1985 GCF_000260255.1 Octodon degus
ATAATTAACATAATTTCAACAATATCAATTCTATTTTTAATGTCATATATAACATCAACATATAGAACTTTGAACACAAGTGAATAATTTTGAACACCATCACAGAGTTGATTATGAACACACTATTCCAATAACAAGTTAAGGATTTCCTCCATTTTCTTTGAACCTTAACAATGTCAAGAAAAAGCAAATGTATTTAATAAATTGTACAGGGACATCTAGAAGCTTGATAAAATGCATTATAGTTCAAGAAAATGATGTGTTTTCGTGGGAAAAATGACCACATACTGGAAATCTCTCACTGGAAGTATCAATTTAATTCCTATGTCCATGGTTAAAATATTTGCTTCTTTACTGTTTTCACTCCTTATGTTAGTCTGACAAGAAAGTCTTTAGGAACCACACAAGTAATACAAGAAAGACTCTTCATCTGACTTGCCCTTTACAAAATGTTTACCATTCTGCATTTGTCACATAGGATGACTACAACTCTGTAGGATAGGCCCAGAACATACAACAAGGAACAGCCTTCAGGTAGCACAGAGATATAGTCTGGTTGACCCATGAAAAGCTTGACTGTCTGTGCCCCAGGGAAGGACTCAGGCATGAAGTCAGAGTCAGACATCTGGTACCTGCATTGGCTGCAATTATCTGATGACCTGTAGGACAGTGAGGTCCAGGATGAGGCCATCTCACATAAAACTGAATGAACCCTACTCTCTTCCAGAACACTCCCTGACTCTGAGGTCCTTGTCATAAAAGATAATTCTCTTATTGTCTGAGTTCATGCATATTAGGGTTTCCTTTTCTTCTTAGCACTAAAGATATCATCATTGATAAAATTCACCATTATCTCAAATTAATAAGGTCATTTATTTATGCAAATCATATAGATAACCAAATTGAACATTCTTGATAGTATCTTAACCTAGAATGGCAGTGTTCTAGTATCATGTGTCATTCTTAAATTCATAGAGCATAAAATTCATTTATTTGGCATATGGTAGGAGTGTGTGCAGAATATAATTCTAAACCCAGCCAGATGATCCAGAGAGATTATGTAAATGATAGCTTTGTTGAAATACTATAGCCAATTCCCACCAGTTGTTTCACCTTGTCTCACTAAGCACTTGAATATACACACACATATGCAAGCACAACACTAACACACACACACACACACACACACACACACACACACACATTCCCAAAACTAGTATCATTGCCCAGGATTTCCTGAAAAATATATGATTAGAACTGCAGTTATTTTTAACAATATCAGAGAACAACAAATAATCAAAGTCCCAAATAGACTTAAATCCCAGATAGAATGCATGTGGCCATTGCATGACCTAGTCATTTTATGTAAAGCATTCCTGGCTCCCCCAGAATATTTAAATTTCATTCTACTTTATACAAAAACAAAGCAAAGGACATATCACGGAACAGAAACTATCCTAGCAGTAAGTCTCCACAAAACTGCCTTCATGTCCCTGTTCCTCAGACTGTAGATAAAAGGGTTCATCAACTGAGGTACCACAGAATACATTGCTGAACTCACTGCAGTTTTCTGGGGTGAGGCAGCTACCGCGGAACTAATGTACACCCCAAACCCTGTCCCATAGAACAAGAAGACAACTGAGAGATGAGAGCTACAAGTCGAGAAGGCTTTATACTTTCCTCCTAATGATGGCAACCTCAGGACTGATGACACAATGTGAGTGTAAGAAAACATGATTCCAAACACAGGAACACCACAGAAGATGACAGCTGCCACATATATTACTATGTTATCAACTGAAGTGTCAGAACAAGTGAGCTTGATGATCTGAGGGAGTTCGCAGAAGAAGTGAGGAATCTCCACGACTGAGCTGAAGGACAGCCTTAGGATCATCAGGCTGTGCAGTAGTCCATCCACAATGCTGATGCCCAAGGAGAAGAGACTCAGTAAAACACACAAGCGGGTGCTCATGATGACTGTGTAC
>NW_004525452.1:2215-4937 GCF_000260255.1 Octodon degus
CAGCCAGGATGATGAGCATGTTCCCGAGCACTGTGACCAGGTAGATAACCAGGAAGAGGCTGAAGATGAGGGGCTGCAGGTCTGGATCCTCTGTCAATCCCAGAAGAAGGAATTCTGAGATAGCTGTTTGGTTTCTAGCTTCCATGTATTCACAATCTATTTTTAGAAGTGGTGAAAAATAACAAAATATACAGACAGTGAAAACTGTATAACTTATGGCAATGTTAGGAAACCCACCCATGGACAATCGGCTCTGGAATTCTGTCTCCACAAAAGGGACAGTCTAACTGTTTAACTAGCCTTATTATAGCATCTGTTTTTGCCATCCCTAGAAACTAATCTACTCACAAAACTTACTATCGTGCCCTAGCAGAAAAGGAAAGTAAGGAATGAGGACAGGGAAGGGTAGGGAAGGGCAAGGAAGAGAAAGGAAGAGAAGGGAAGGGAAAGGAAGGGAAAGGAAGGGAAAGGAAGGGAAGAGGGAGAGAGAGCGACTTCGTTTCTAAAGTTCATTGAGTTTGACAGGGTCACATTTTACTCTGAAGATGGTACTTGTATAAAAATACCACAATTTTAACTGCTACCTGCAAATATGCTGACATCTATAATCTGACCCACTACAATGAAGGCAGAAATGTGTAATATAACAACCACAGTTAAACACCTACTATATTTTTTGTCAAATGTGGATCATCTCTAATGTCTTATTTATTATTTTTATACTCTCAAACTAAATGAAAAAAATTAAAAGGAGAAGGAAAAAAATTAAGATTGTTGAAGGAAAGAGTTAATATTTAATTGTCTCATTGATCTTGCATGCCTACACATGGTAAGCTGAACAACAAATTTAGTGATAACCATGTGTAATATACCAACCATAGTGAATTTTCTATTTTTGATTTGAAACTCTGTATCATTTTTATTGCCTTATGTTGTTATATTTTTGTCTTTTTTCTTGTTGTTTTTAGTTTTTTTTCCTCTTTAAAATAAAATTTAAAAAGAAAAAGAAAAAAAGCACCATTTTCTTTTTCATTTCCTCGCCAGTTGATGGACATTTGGGCTGTTTACAAGGTTTAGCCATGACAAATTGTGCGGCTATTAATTATGGGCACACGTGTGTTGTTGTGGCATGTTGGTCTTCGTAATTCTGGAAAAATACCCAGAAAGGGAGTAGCTTCGTAGAATGGGACTTCTGATCCTAGTTTGTGAAGGAATCTCCACCGTGATTTTCACAATGGTTGTGTCAGTCTACACTCCCACAAACAGTGGAGTGGGCTTCCTTTTTCCCCACAACTCTGTCAGCCTTTGTTATTGGCTGATTTCTTGATGGTAGCCATTCTACTCAGCTCTAAAGACTGAGATAAACTCCAGGCCTTTGTAGGTGAATGGATGCAACCATACTGACAAGTGAAATGAATCAGACTCACGCATGTAGACACTGTACTGTCTCCATGGGCTAAGATAATGAAACAGTAATTAGGTATTATGAAAGGGAAAGAAACTTCTCTAAAGGAAAAAAACAATTTACTAGCTTCGTGGCTCCCAATATATCCCCCTTTTCCAATTTGTTCTGTCATAGTTGTGTGTTCCACTGCAGTTAGAGAAGCTCTATTTGAAGAAGTCTTTCAAGGACCTTTTCATACTTTCAGCCAGTCTAAAGATTGTAGGTACTTGAATTCAGCAGTATAACCCAATAGAGTCCAATAGTCCGTAACAGAAGTGGATTATCAGTAGAACTGGCAATTGTCTGAAGTTGCTGACTTGAGCATTTTACAGCTTAGCATATTAATATGGCATTAGTTTTTATACCTCATGGTTATACTTTTCTGCTAGATGGGAAATCAATCAAATATATGTAGGTGGAACTTGGCCCAGGGCCTAAAGCAAACAAGTTACCTCACTCCTAAAATGAATATCCTGTCTGGTTAAGGTTAGCCATCAGCTTCTAGGCAACCTAGTATCATGTGTTACTAACTTCACAAGAGACTAAATAAAGGACTGATTTGTTGTGAATAAAAAAGAATAAATATATGTATATATATATATATTTATACACAAGAAAATTAGGATAGACATACAGCTGGTTTCTCTCAGTTCATTGAGAATAAAAGTTTATATTAATACTGTTTAGATAAGAAAAAAATTAAGTAAAGAATTGATATTAGGGAAAGAAGAATGGAAGGAAGATATATAGATATAGATATAGACATAGACATAGACATAGACATAGACATAGACATAGACATAGACATAGATATAGATATAGATATGCACAGAAGATAGCTAAGGTAATTGTACGACTAATTTCTATTATTTCATTGAAAGGAACAGTTAGTGCTTATTTTACATGCCCGTATCTTGTCATCTTAGCAACTATTTTGAAGATAACACTATGCAATACGGTAGCTATTATTAACTTCCTATCTTCTTTGAGATTCTGTATCATTTTACTGTCTTTTTCTGCCCATAAAATAAAAAATAACTTTTATAGGTAATGGATATAACTAAAGGCTATACTCATAAGTGAAATAAATCAGATCCATATATGTAAACATCATACAGTCTCCCTAGTGTAAGAACGTGAAAGGGTAAAAAAAAAATCTAAATGGTACAACAGATACAGTAAAAGGGAAAGAAACTGCGCAAAATAAATGAGCAGCTGGAATGAGGGAAAGGAGAAAAAATAACAGAAAGGGCAAAATATCATATTCATATATATATA
>NW_004525452.1:5087-17234 GCF_000260255.1 Octodon degus
CTGGACTGTGTTGGATTGTTTTGCTGAATTCAAACACCTATAATATTTAGATGCCAATAGAATACCCATCTCTGACAGGACTGAACTGGAGAGGGGGGATACAAAGGAAGGACCATTTTGTATTTGTATATACAGAATAGTCAGGATAGATGTACGGCTGCTTTTGCTTGGTTCAGTGAGTGGAAGGATTTGTAGTAGTAGTGTTTGGACAGGATGTCCTGGCTGCTTCTTGTGCTGTGGATGACCACTGAGAAGATAACAATGTGCAATGCATTAATTATTGAAAATGTCCTATTAATCAACTTGGAAAGTATCTCATTGATATTTGTCTCTCAATAAAATAAAAAAAAATTAAAAATTCTATTGTTTTTTTTCTGAAGAAAGAAATTAGTGCTTAATATTTTTATTTTGGCCTATGTTACATGCTTGTATCTGGAAAACAGAGCAACTACATTGAAGAAAGCAATGTGCAAGATAGCATCCACTGTTAAATAGCTATCATCTTGGGTCTTTAAATTTTTTTAATTGTTTCTAATGTTTTATCTTCTCTAAAACAAAAGAAATTTTAAAAAGACAGGCCTTATTCTTGAACAAGGAATGGGACCATCAGAACAACAACTTGGAGAATATTAATGCAAACGTAAGATGACTGTTTAAAAATACAGTGAATGTTTACATTTTCAAAAAATCATTAAAGTAAAAGGTAGTCTGCCTTGAATTCATCTCAGAATGCTCCCCTGTGCTTTCAATACACTTCTCTTTCTTGCACCTTTTCCAAAACAGTGTACGCATGTATGTCCTCATGCTGTCTTGGATGCATGGAAGTTCTGAGGTGATTTCTCCTTCATGGTTATTCTGTCCTTGAGGGAAATCTAAGTGTTTCTCAGTGTCAGCTCTGATAAATCAGGTAGAAAACTGAAAATAATATTCTTATAAGAATATTTTCCTATTGGACAATATTGGTACAAAAGGATTTCTATCACACCTCATAAAGACATTTATGATGGAAGAAATTAGAACTCCTTCAAAAGTGTCAAGAATGATGAAATAAGAGTGTTTGAGAGAGGACGAATTCTAATGAGGTATGGTAGCAATGTGGCTTTTAAACTTAAAACATACAGTATCTTTTTTCACATCTAGTACATGAAAATGTGTCAAGGCAGAGACAAGTGACGGCACAAGCTGAGAGCTCTTTCCTATTCTTATTTATGCATGTCTTCTCTTCTTTTTCCTCCAAATTATGTACAGCATCTAGTCTCCGTTCCAAAATATTGACAAAGGATTACATAATCCTTTTTGCTTCAAGATGAGTGACACTGAACAATTTACCTGGATAATGAAGGTAGATTATGTGGAGTCAGCAAAATCAGGCTTACAGAGTCAGGAGTGTGCTGGTCACACAGGATTATCTCTGGCTGGAACAGGGAAACTATGTGACATTTTCACTGACTAACTCCCACAGTCTCTTTATCCTTTTGGCACTCAACATCCAAAGGTCCTCATTAGACCAGACATTACACTCTTCTTCTAATCTTAGGAGGACAGATCCACAGAGACCAAGGCTCTTGGGTGCGGCGTTCAGGATGGATGAATACCTGACCCTAGGGGCCCAGTGTGCCAGGAACTTCCCTCCATGGTTCCTGCCCATCCCTGTTTCAGGGATGTAGCATGCAAGATACACATCATTTCTCTAAGAAATTTTAGAATTGGAGTTGAGAGGTAGCTTGGATGTCTAAGTGCCTGCCTGGAACGCACAAGGACCTGAATCTGATGCCTGGTATTGCATGTAGTGCTGGCCACTGAAACTGGGCACATGGATGCACACCTGCAATCCCACTGCTGGGGAGGCTGAGACAGGAAAATCACTATGACTCCCTACTGCCTAATGAGACCCTGTACCAAATAAATAAATTAATAAAAGATTTTTAATAAGATAAATTGTAGTGCTGCTTATTAGTTACAAATTAAGGGTTCTTTACTTCATGTCATTTCAAAGTCCGATTCCTATTTTCAATGTGAAACTGTGTGGATAGAAATAATACAATTAAAATAGCATTCAACACAACACAATTGGGTCTTCATGCTTCTACATCATTGGTATTAAGTCTTGATTTTTGTTCTTTCTAATTGGTACAACAAATATTAATCTGATTTTTGTGATTACTACAGGTGAATAAAAGAGATGGAGAAGAATCTCTTAGAACTTAGCTAAAAAGTCTACTTAATTTTTCTCAGAATAGTTTAATCCACAGAAGGAGATTGGGATGTGTTTCTAATCAAGGCACTAACTCAGCTGCAAAATCCCCACAAAACTATTCTCAGAGCTGTCCGTATCCTCCTCACATGTGGTCAAATTCCAACACTGTTTGCTAGGTGGGAACATGACTCTGCCTCAAAGCGCCTTCTGACATCCTCTGTGTTTAAGGATTTCAATGTCTACACGTGTTTATTGAATTCTTTTAAAATATACTTGCTGTTCTGTATGCATTTATTTTGCTCAACATGTATGGATCGAAGTTCATGCATCAAGGCACTGCTGTTTTTCCTTCACCATCCTAATTTAAATTCATTTTAAAAATACTAATAATTCTGTGAGGGTGCTAATGGTATTTTAAAAAATATTTACTTATTTATGTACTTATTTATTTGGTACAGGGTCTCGCTTAGCAGCTCGGACTCCAAGTGATCTTGTGTGTCATCCTCCCCATCGCTGGGATTACAAGGGTGTGCCAACATGCCCAGTTTGGGTACTTGCACGGGGCCAGCATGCTGTGCAGTGCCAGGGATTGAATGAGGGTCTTTGCATGTTCCAGGCAGGCTATTAGACTGACAGGCTATCTCCCTGTCTCTCTCATGGTATTTTGATTGGGAATGCATTAAAGCTATATAACAGTTTGGGTAGGATTGCAATCTTACTATATTGGTTCTTGATACACATGGAGCAAGTGTGAACTTTTGATTTTCTGATATCCTTTTCAATCTCCTTTTAGAAAAGTCTGCCAAATAGCTCAGCGAATTAAAGTGTCTGCAAGAAGGAACAGGGGCCAGGGATTGAATTTCTGTGTCTGCTGTTCCAGCCCTGCCTCTGGGGCGTGCGGAGATGGCGAATGAGACCGGGCATGGTGACGTGTTCCTGTAATTCCAGCACTTAGGAAGCTGTAAACAGGAGAATCACTATGAGTCCAATCTAGTAGTAAGACCCTGAACACCCTGTAGATCTTTGCTCTAAAAATACAGGGAAAAAAATCTCCTTTTACAGGGTACTATAATGTTAAATGTATAGATCTTTGGCTTCCTATGTTAGATTGATTACTAAATATTTTATTTCTTTCAATGCTATTATGAAAGGTATATTTTCCTTAAATTTTCCCTCAGTGGGTTTGTTTCTGTACAGGAAGGGTACTGATTTTTAGTGTATACCTTGTATCCAGTTATGCTATTGAATTCAGCTATTAAATTCACAACTCTTTTTGTGAAGTTTTTGGGATCTTCAATGTAAAGTATCATGCAATCTGCAAATAATGATAATTTAATTTCTTCCTTTTCTATCCTTATTTCTTTTATTATTTCTCATTTCTATCTCTCTGGGTAATGTTTCCACAACTGTATTAAGTAGGAGTGATGATGGTGGAAACTATTGTCTTGTTCTGGACTTTAGAGAGAAAGCTTTCAATTTCTGACCATTAAGCACAGTTCTGGCTTTTGGTTTCCCATAGATGGCTTTTATTAGATAGAAGAAAAGACCATATATTCTAAGTTTCTGTGTGGTATTATCAAGAATGGGTATGGGAACTTGTAAAATGTGTTCCTGTATCTACTGACATGATCATGTAACAGAACTAAAGAAAATTTTTCCAAAAATTCATTTGGAACCAAAACAGAACTTGCAAACAACCCTTAGTGACAAATGCAAAACAGATGGCCTCACAATTCCTGACTTAAAATTACATTACAAAACTACTGAGATAAAATCAGCATGATACTGTCAAAGAAATAGAGCCAATGAAACCGATTAAAAGATTGAGAAACAACTTGAAACACATTCATTCACCTTATCTTTGTAAAAGGAGCCAAGCAAGCTCACTGAAAGAAAAATAGGAAGAGAGCCTCATTAAAAAATGGTGCTGGGAAAACTGGCTTCCCACATGTCAAACAGTAAAACTAGACCCGTGTCTATCACCATGCACTGAACTAAAATCAAAATTGGTCAAAAATCTAAATATTAAAATAGAAACACTAAAGAATAGGAAGATAGAATAGGAAGAATTTCTGAAGACACAGATGATCACATATTAAACCTAATAAGCAACGTGCAAAACAGGAGAAAGTCTTAAAGAATAAGTTTGTATTACAGGTTTCAGAGCACATGCTCATCAGCGCTACATTGTGGGAGTGTGAGTCAGGAGTCCCATGAGTTTGAGAACAATGTGGACAATTTAGCAACCTAGTAAGTCACTTTCCAAAATTAAAAAAAAATAGTAAGAGTAGTGTCAGGCTGTGGTTATAATTCAGTTCAAATACCCTAAATTCAGTGCTCAATATGGAAAGAGACAGACAGACAGACAGACAGACAGACAGACAGGCAGACAGACAGAAAAACAGTCAGCTAGAGACAGAGAGACAGAAAGACACAGGGAGACACAAAGACACAGACAGAAAAAAATATGGAGAATTATTTTCAGAACATGAAGACTTGTTATTCCAAATATATAATTATCATTAACAAATAAAATATAAATATCTTGACAGATACAAAATCAACACACATTTCTCAACAGATGAAGTTAAAGGATCCCTTGATAAGTGAAATCCAAATTCATGAAAAAATACTTTATATAAATTATATGGACAGGATACATCAACGATCTTGGAATTGATATGGATCCCCAGGAATTTCTGTCAGCAGGACAAGTTAATTCAACTCTTTCTCAATCCATCAATTGGCTTCAACCTTCTTACAAGTTCTTTCAAATTTTTTTAATCTTTTGTTCATTTTAGTGAGAACAAAAGATAAAATACCACTGAAACAGTTTAAAACAGATTAGTTATGATAATTAATTCATTGCACATTGTTGCCTTCATGCTAGTCATTCAGAGGAAAAGATGTAGTCATGATATCATGTCTAAGCAATATTAGTACAACCCTTTCTTCCCATTGAGCCAAGAGAAAGCAGCTATATATCTAAGCTATCTTGTATACACATATATATATATCTTTTCATAACAAAATGGTCCTTGATTTATATCCCCTTTTATTGTTTTGTTTTGTCAGAGTTCCCTCACATTTCAATGTCACATTCCTCTCTCATCATTCTTTTTCTGAAACCCATAAACACCATCTCAAATTTCCTCTCCATGTCCCTTCAGTCTAGATACAAAAAAAAAAAAAATCAAAGTTGGGTGTTGTCCTTTCTGTCATTTGTTCTTATCTATTTTCATCCTTCACTTCTTTTGAATCACCTCCCTTCTTTTTCCATCCTTAATCATCCATATTGTAACTCACCAGAAGGAGTACTTCACTGTCTTTCTGGATTATTAAAGAAACGGTGAAATAAACCAAAATTAAATTACATAACTGATAGAGAGCTAGCTCTGTAGAAACTGATATAATCAGTAATGCTTTCACCTCACATTTAAGTGACAGGGAATGACTCTGCTCCACTGAGCCAGTTGAAGAGGAGGCATATAAATACAAAACCACAAAGAAGGTAGCCACGAAACATGTGCAACGCAACAAGGAAACAAGGCCCTTTAAATTCTTTTTCTTTTCCTTTATGTATTCGGTACAGGGTCTCACTATGCATCTCGCACTAGTAGTGATGCTCCCATTTGCAACCTCGCCAGCGCTGGGGTTACGGGCATGTGCCACCATGCCTGAACTTGGTCACTGGCTCAGTGTTCCCCGGGGGTGGGGCTGGTGCAACACGAGGGACCAGGGATAGAACCCTGGTCCTCTGAGCTTGCCAAAGCAGGCACTTACTTCACTGAGCTATCTCACCAGCCAAGATCCTTCAGATTATTACATTTTCCAAAGGCTGATCTCATGAGCACTAAAGTAGATAAACTATGAAACAAACAGGCTAAAATATTTGGCCAGATATAGGAAGAAAAAAATAAAATGATCTGCAAGATGTTCATTTGAGTTTTAAAAAAATGACATCAGTAATCAAATAAAGAACTGCTAAAATGAACATTGAGATGGAAGAAGATAGAAAAGGTTAGGAGAACGAAACAAGCTGATAAAAGATATGTACAGTAATGTCATTAGAAAGTTAGAGACTGTAAAATACAGCCAACAAAATCAAGGATTTTTTCAGAAAGCAGTTGAAATTCTGGACAGAAGAATTGAACAGTGTCAGGACAGTGTCAGAACTAGAGAGTACACTCAACAGAGCACATAAAAAAGATTCATACATTTTTTAAAGCAGGTCATGCAAACCCCTCCAAGGCTTATGACTGCAGGAACCTTCAAGGAGACGTGTAAATAAAAAGTAAAACAGACCCTGCAAATGAAACACTCAATGAAAAATAAGCAACTGACATAAGCAATGATCAGACTCAGAAGCACAAGTAGCACACACACACACACACACACACACACACACACACACATCGCCAAATGTTTAACATCTTTCTCCATCAAAATGAGATTACACGTTCCCTGAGTAAGAATAGCTAGTATGACACGCCCTCCAACCAATGAAAGTTGTGAAAATTGTGGGCAGAAAGGAAAACGTGAATATTATTCATGGAAACACAATCTTGTACAACCACCATGGAAATTAGTACAGAAATGCATTAGAAAACCAGCTTTATTTCTTCTGGGTGTCTTCCAGGGAGAGTTAAAGTCATTATATGTAGGCAAAGGGATTTTTCAAAAGATGCAGTCAGTGGTATCAATGAAAATAGATTTAATATGCTGTACAAAATGTAGACAACAAAAATTAAAGTTCAACAGACATTAATATACTTATATCTGGAGTTTCTGAGTGTCTGTTTAAAATGTCTTCAATATACTTATATTATTTCCCCACTATATAAGCTGTACTTTGATATGTAAAATTTCATCGGGCTGCCTGATACGATCTAACACATAGATATAGCTAAAATGCAAAATTGAAAGTCCAATTGGATTCAGATTATGCGAAGCAGGCACAAGCAAAAGCGATCAAGAGAACTGGGTGGTTTACACCTGCCAAGGGAGCCAGGGAAGTAAACATCCTGAGTTCCCTTCCTCTGCAGAGTACGTCTTTAGGACACCCATTCCTGGATCAGAGCGATAGTTACATTGCTGGTCTAGTGAGGAACGCTGGATATTGAGCTCCCTGGGATATACAGACTCTAGGAGTCAACTGGGGCAGATCTCACTAAAAAGCTCAGCAGAGTCAGTGAGCAACAGCCGCTGGTCTTCCTAAAGAGGATCCTTCTTGAGATAGACCCCACGGGATCAATGCATGCTTCTGCCCTTTCTAAAAATGCATCATCTGTCTTCCACATGCAGGCGGGACACCGACCATCATTTTCAGCAAGGCAGCTTTGCAACCACAGACCTTTCATTAACGCTTTGACCATGAGAATGGGTATTTTGCTTTTATTTCATCCTGGGGAGAGCAGGGTGAACAGTCAGTGCCTGACACATTTTCAATCAGATTATCACCAATATTAATTTGGCTCTTGTTACCATGGTTACCCACTGCCTCTTTGACACAGGAGGGATAATTTCACCTGGGAAAAGAAATTTCAATCTGCAACTCCTCAGAAAATATGACCTTCATAAAATATTCCGTCAGGTCTTAATTCTTTTGGTGTTTATAGGAAGAATTTATCTTCGTGTATAGGTTTTCTGGAGGTGTTATAGCAATGTGCACATGATGGGCTAATTAATAAAAGAAGTTCACTTTCTTTCAGTCTTGAAGGATGTAAATTGTTGGATCAAGGTGTAGGAATGCTGAGTTCCACTCTGGGTGCCTATGCCGGGATGTATGTCTTAACTCAGTGTCTTCTCTTGCTCTTCTCTTTCATTGCTATGTTTTTTTTTTTGTGGGGGGAAGGGGGAGTATTTACCACAGGGTCTACAGGATTTCACTGCATAGATTGGACTCCTAATGATACTCCTGCTTACAGCCTCCCAAGTGTGGGTATTACAGGCATGGACAGGGGGGTTGGGCCAGCCCTGCAGGCACAGATATCAAACTCCTGGACCCTGCATCTGCCTAAGCAGACTCTTTAATCCGCTAAACTATTTGGCTGGCCTCCTCTGTCTATTTTCTAATTTCCTTGTAAGGACCCCTGCCATATCAGATTAGGGCTTAATCTACTTTCTTTCTTTCTTTCTTTCTTTCTTTCTTTCTTTCTTTCTTTCTTTCTTTCTTTCTTTCTTTCTTTATTATCTATCTGGTACAGGGTCTCGGTATGCAACTTGAACTCATACTGATACTCCTGTCTCAGCCTCCCCAGTGCTGGGATAACAAATGTGTGCCACCATGCCCAGGTTCAGTGGCCAGCTTTTTGTACCCAGTGTTCTGGTGAAGGCAAGGTGTATCGAACTCTGGTACTTGAGCTTGCCAGGCACGCACTTAGACTGCCTAGCTATCTGCCCAGCCCTGGGACACTATGTAAATGCTTTTTACATGAGTTCTCTTTTCAAATAATTTTCTCAAAATGCAGTCACAGTCTAAAATATCAGGGGCTATGTGGCACCCTACTAATTTTGAAATGGTTGAATTTATCCTATAAAATTCTGTTTCTGTCTTATTTGCTTTACATTTTCTTCAGCCATAGCTGTATGGGTAGGCTTGTCCTAGCCTCTGAGAGAAAGTAGTTTTGAAGTCTCTGAGGAAGGAGTTGGAGATGCAGGGATACTCACCCTGAACGGTCCCAGTAGCTACATTTTGCTCTATAAGATCATTAAGTATTTTACAGAGGAGGAGTCCAGATTGCATACTTAAAACAATGACATCACCCAACCACATTGCAACTCTCCATAGCTGAGCAACACCTTGCTGTGTCTGTTTCATGACTCGGAATGCAGAGGTATTCAATTCATCATGATCCATAAAGCTCAGTCTACTGGCTCTCATCTGCAGACTTCTCAAAAGTCACTTGGAACAAAAATTTTCATGGCTCCCATGTTTCCAGGAGAAGCATCTGTTCCTTGTATATGAACTACTTTCCCTTAATGTTCACCTTGTCACTTCCATCAGGTCCATGGGGATGGGGGAACTCATAAACCCAATAGTTGCTTTAGAATTTCTTCTCCTGGAACTGATAGAAGATCTATAAATTGAGCCCATCATCTTCAGCCTGTTCCGGTCCTGTACCTGGCTACCATCCTGGGAAACTGCTTGTCCTCCTGGCCATCAGCTCTGACTCCCATCTCCACACCCCTGTGCATTTGTGCCTCTCCAATCTGTCCTTCACCGACAGCTATATCAGCCCCACCACGATCCTAAAAATGCTCATGAACATCAACACAGTGTCAGAATATCTCGTACAAAGACCAGCTCACCCAGGTTACTTTTGTCTTGTCTTTCACGTACATGAAATTTTTTTCTCTTTGCAGTGATGGGCTCTGACTGCTACGTGGCTATTTGTCACCTGCTGAGGCACACAGTCATCATCAGCCCTTGCCTCTGAGTCCTGCTGCTTCTGCTCTCTTTATGAGTTAGCACGGGGGATGCCCAGCTCCACAGCTTGGCAGTGCTGTAGCTGTACCTCTGCACACTACTGCAGATCCTTCACTCCTGAGAACTCGCCCAAGTCATCATGCTCACCTGTTCCGATGCTCCCATTGCTAGCATCTTTGTCTGTGTTTCCTTTGGCATAGTTGGTGGGATTCCTCCTGGTGGAGTCATTGTCTCTTCTCCTCACATTGTGTCCTCTGTGTGAGGACTGTTGTCACAGGCAGGGAAGTAGAAATCCTTTTCCACCTTTGAGTCTCTCCTGTCAGTTGTCTCCTTGTTCTATGGGATGGCTCATGCTGGGTGTATTAGCTCTGCAGTGACAGCCTCACCAAGAGAGACAGCAGTGACTTCAGCAGTGTACTCTTTGGTCCCTCAAATTCTGAACCCCTTTACCTACACCCTGAGGAACAGAGAAATGAAACCCGAGAAAAAGTAATCCAGGCATTAATGTCAGAAGACCACAGGGAAGATTATCACTCACTGCAGGATTTCAGAAGTCAGGAGTGCATAGTTTCTGAGGTTAGTGCTCCATTGAGTCCTATGTGAGGTGCCTCTTTCAGGATTTGTTCTCCTCAGTCACTAGGGGATTGCAGCAGATGCACCTGTAATATCTGGACATGGTGCACTGACAATGGGCCTCTCTCTTTTGGTCATCGTTCATTGTGTTATTAATCAAGTACTGGCCATCAAAATTATACTTTTATATGTTAACATATTTCAATTTTTTATGCTTTATTTACTGATTTGGTCTAGGGTCTCACTATGTAGCTCAGACTGGCAGTGATCCTCCTGCTTTCAGCCTCCCTAGCGCTGGAATTACAGGCATGCACTACCGTGCCTGATCTACGTGGCCAGCTCAGCACACTCAGGGGCAGGACTGGCACAGCATGCAGTGCCAGGGAAGGAGCCCTGGCCCTTACGCTTGCCTAAGTAAGCGCTTAGTCTGCTGAGCTATCTTGCCAGTGTTTCTTTCTTTCTTTGTTTTTACTTTCAATATTCTTATTAGTATATACTCATCATATGCAATGTTTGCATTTTCTGTGTGGAGTTGGTACGTGGACATAAAATATAGGAACTCTTTTTTATTTAATCTTTGTCTCTATTTTTTTTTTTTTGTTCTTCACTTCTCATTCAGGTTTCTAACATAAAAATCAATTAAAATTTAGGCTTGCATGTCTGATTGCTGTCATTTAACGCTGTGGTTTCCAGACGCGTACATTTTCACACAGACGATCAAGTTCACTCTTCTTTATGGAAGATCATGTGTAAATAGCACAGTTTCAATCCAGTGACTTGTTTCTATACATACGGGATGCCTCCCTGGTTGTGCTGTTATAAATCGTGCTACTACAAACACAAGATGCACGGATCACTATGACATGACTGCTTAACCTCCTTTGGAAAGATGCTTAGAAGCAGATAAGCTGGATTTGATAGTGTTGATCTTGGAAGGAATCGCCATAACTGATTTCCATAGCAGCTTCACGGTGAACCTTCCTAGCAGCAATGTACAAGGGTTCCTTTATTCAGGTCATTTGCTTTTCTTTGAGATTCTAAAACTTCAACCTCTCAGGGTAGGAGCTCTTTGTCAACCCTCGAGACTCACTTCCGCTGCTGTCTGTGATTTGTTCTCTGCTCTAGGCACTCTGTGCTACACAGGAACTAAGCTTTTGTATGCCGTTTAGAAATCACTGGGACAGATGACTGCTAACGTGTCTCTTCCTGACGGGAATTTTGCATGTGACAGGCTCATTTTTTTTTCACCTAAGCTTTAGCCTAATTGCATTATCCTAGAGTCTGAGATGAGGGTGAGATATTTTTATCTCTCCAATGGGAAAGTTTAGCTTCCAGAACACAAAATAGTTGTAATTATAATATCTTCAATTGAAAGGAGAGTTTTCTGTCACGACCAGGACCCAAGAGTCAGAGAATCTTCCTGATCAAGGAATAGCACTTCCTACAGTCAGTCCTCCACTTCCCCACGAGCTGGATCAGCACAGAGCTCTCCTCACTTCCCCAGGTGGCTGCTGCAGACGCAGACGCCACACCCAGGGAGCATTCTGGGAGACATTACCCGCAAAGCCCCTTCCCGGATCAGATGATGAGTTTCAATCCTGCCATCCAGGTGTCCCTTCCTTGATCAGGCCAATAATGTCCTCCAAATGGTAGATCCGTGTTCAAACTCTCCCACTTATGAACGTTAACTTTTATGGAAAAGAGCAAACGCTATTTATTTAGAAAGAGAGCCTTTGAAGATAGTTAATTTATCCTATATTATTTTTGTGGATCCTACATGTAATCACAGGTTTGCTTAACTTGGAGGCAGATGGAGAGACACCAGAGCAAAGCAGGAGAGGGCCACTGTGGAGGCAGACACTCAGATGATGTGGCTCCTCTTTGATGGTCCCTAATGTACACTCTGTCCCAGAAGTCTGTAAAATTCATATGATCTATGTCTACCGAT
>NW_004525453.1:0-1544 GCF_000260255.1 Octodon degus
CAATCTAAGAGTAAAAGATTTCAGTTTTTCCCCATTTAGGATTATGTTAGCTGTTGGGTTTTCATAAATGGCTTTCACCAGAATGAAGTAGAGGCCATCTATTCAAATTTTCTGTAGGTCTTTGAACATGAATGAGTGTTTCACTTTATCAAAAGCCTTTTCTGCATCAATGGAGATGATTATGAGTTTTTTAGTTTTCGCTCTATTGATATAGTGTATTACATTGATAGATTTTCGAATATTGAACCATTCTTGCATCCGTGGGATGAATCCTACCTGGTTGTGGTTTATGATCTTCTCAATGTTTTGCTGTATTCTATTTGGTACGATTTTATTGAGGATTTTAGCATCTATGTTCATGAGGGAGATCAGCCTGTAGTTGTCTTTCTTAGTAGCGCCTTTCCCTGGTTTGGGTATCAGTATAATACTTGCCTCCAGGAATGATTTTGGGAGGATTGCTTCCTTTTCAATTTCATGGAAGAGTTTGAGGAGTATAGGGACTACATCCTCTGTAAATGTCTTGCAGAATTCATCTGTGAATCCATCTGGACCTGGACTTTGCTTTGCCAGTAGGTTTTTAATTACATCTCGTATTTCATTGGCTGTTATTGGTCTATTGAGAGTGGTTATATCTTGTCGATTCAGTTGTGGTAATTTGTACCTTTCCAGGAATCTGTCCATTTCTTCTGTGTCTTCTGTTCTCTGAGAGTAAAGATTGTCACAGTAGCTAGTTATAATCTTCTGAATTTCCACCAAATCTGTATTAATTGAACCATTCTCATTCCTTATTCCTTGTATTTGAAATTTTTCTTTCCTCTTTTTGATGACGTTAGCTAGGGGCTTATCAATTTTATTTAATCTTTCAAAGAACCAGCTTTTTGCTTTTTTGATTCTTTGAATTGTTTTCTTCGTCTCAGATGAATTAATTTCTGCACTAATGTATGATTTCCTCCCTTTTTAGGGCTCTGGGATTGGTTTTCTCTTCCTTTTCCAGTTGTTGAACATGCAGCATTAGGGTAGTTATTTTTTCCCGTTCTGTTTTCCTAATGTGTGAGTTCACAGCTATGAATTTCCCTCTGAGAACTGCTTTCATCGTGTCCCATAAATTACGATAAGTTTTTCCTGAATTTTCATTGAATTGTAGACATTGTTGAATTACATGTTTAATTTCATTTGTGACCCATTCGTTGCTGAGTAGGGTATCTTTTAATTTCCATGTATTTAATGTTTTTTTTTCTGGTTTCTTTTGTCATTTATTTCCAGTTTCATTGCACTGTAGTCAGATAATGGGCATGGGATAATTACTGTTTTCTTGCATATACTTAAGCATTACGTATGGACCAGTATGTGGTCTATTTTAGAAAATGACCCATGTGCAGCTGAGAAATGTGTATTCAGCTATGTTTCGCTGGAACACTCTGTATATGTCCACCAAGTCCATTTGTTTCAAACTTTGGTTCAGTTCTGTTATTTCTTTGCTAAGTTTTTGTCTGGTTTACCTATCTTTTGAAGATAAGGGTGTGTTAAGGTCTCCTGTTAAAATT
>NW_004525453.1:2039-2595 GCF_000260255.1 Octodon degus
TTGTATACAGCATATTGTTGGATTTTGTTTCCTAATCCACTGCACCAGTCTATATCTCTTAATTGGCGAACTGAGTCCATTTACATTGATGGTTAGATTTGAGATGTATTGACTTACAGTTGCCATGTTATTTACCTGTTATCGTTTACTCGTTTTTCTCCCGTGTTTAATTGTTTACCCTATTTAGTTGGTTGCTTCTCATCTCATTCGTGAGTTCTGATCGTTTTGGTCCTTCTCTAGAACATCTCTCAGTAGCCTGTGTAAGATTGGCTTTGTCATCGCGAAATTTTTTAGCTGTTCCTTGTCATGGAAGTATTTCACTTCTCTGTCAAACTTGAAAGAGAGTTTTGCAGGATATAGTACTCTGGGCTGGAATTTGTTTTCATAGAGTACCTGGAGTACTCTGCTCCATGCTCTTCTTGCCTGCATGCTTTGTGAAGAGAAGTCGGCCGTAATTCTGATGGGTTTTCCTCTGAAGTTGATCTGCTTCTTTTCTCTAGCGCCTTTCAGTAGAGTATTGTTGTGCTGAATTTCTGGGATCTTGACTATTATATGT
>NW_004525453.1:4175-5628 GCF_000260255.1 Octodon degus
CACACTCACCGGACCTGGGCTAGGACTGGGTCTGGGGGCTCCCGGAACTCGGCAGGAAATCCTACTTGGCAGGTGGGGTTGGGGAGGCTCTGCGGAGTGGTGGGGACGGCACAAGTGCCTGGGAGAGGGTCCGGCCCACTCTGCGCCTGGGCTGGGACTGGTCCAGCCGGCGCAGGGTAGCAGGAAGCTCTCTGCACACTCATCGGACCTGGGATAGGACTGGGTCTCTCTGCTATTACTTCTGCCCATATTTTTTTATTGTCATTTCTATTGACTCTTTCTTTCTTATTGATGCCTATTAGTCTCACATTGTTCTTCTTTGCATCATCTTGCAGTTGATGGATTATTCTTTCCTGCTTCCTCGTTGTTTTTAAGAGATCCTTTCTTACCTTTTCACTAGCGGCACCAGCATCTTCAAGATCTGAAACTCTGTCTTCATTTTCACTTAAACTGTTTTGCAACTTGTGATTGAGGTTTTAATTTCCTCTATATCTCTTTGACACTGCTTCATGGGATCTATTTCTTTCCTGAATTGCTTATTCAAGGAATCCGTCATTTTTCTAATCTCCTCTATTTTTTTTATTGATGTCTCCATTAGAAGCAGTTATAAATTGTTTTACTGCAGTGTTTTTTTTCAGCTTGGTTTTCCTCTCTATGTTTCTGTAGTTGCTTCTTTACTTCAGATGATATGAGTTCTGAGAATTCTTTTTTTATTTCAGAAAAGAGTTGTGCTCTGATTTCCTCTATATCTTTCTGCTATTGCAGAAAATTGCCCAGGTAAAGGAAGTGTATCTGATATACAATTAGGTGAACATAAAGAACTTCACCTAGTCATAATCAAAATAACAGTACTCTGAAAAAAGTGATTGTAGAGGATTTCAGAAAATGGAAATATATTCCCTGCTTGTGGATAGGAAGAACCAAAATTGTAAAGATGGCAAAACTCCCAAAATTGTTGTATATTTTTAATGCAATCTCTATCATACTATCACCAACATACTTCACAGACTTAGAGAAATCATTCCTAAAATTTATTTGGAACCAGAAAAGACCTAGAATAGCAAAGACAAGCATGGAAAAAAGGACAAGGCAGGAAGCATTACAATTCCTGACTTGAAATTATACTACAAAACTACTGTGATAGAACACCATGGTACTGACAACAAAATAGAGCTGAAGATCAATGGAATAAATTAGAAGAAGCAGAAGCCTCTATGAACACACTCAGACACCGTATCTTCAAGAAAGGGGTTAAACATGCTTACTGGAAGAAAGATAGCCACTTTAACAAATAGTGATGGATAAAAATCACTCTCTTCATGCCTAAAACTAAAATATGACCCACATCTATCACCATGCACTAAGCTAAAGTCAAAATGGATTAAAGGGGCTGGGGAGATGGCTCAGTAGAATAGGCACTTCCCTGACAAGAGCAAGGGCCTAAGTTCAATCC
>NW_004525453.1:6899-8629 GCF_000260255.1 Octodon degus
GAAGGTATAACACAATTAAAAGGAAAGTGAGAACTTGAGGATTAGACAGCGAAGACAGGGCAAGAAGAAAAGCTAGGAAACATGACAGGGGCAGAGCCATACATATATGTGCACAAAATGGGTAAGGCAATGATCCTGAGAATCTTCAGCAGGTTTTTGAAGCTAGTAATAATTGGTAGGATTCTCACCCTGATTACTATATATGCTTGTACCTGTGAACTAAGCAGCTGCACTGAAGAAAGCAATGTGTAATAGTAGGGTCATGCTTGGAATGCCTGTCATTCTGGTCTTCTAAATATGTACTGCCTGTTATAACATACCAATTACTGCCATATTGTTTCTCAAGTAAATGTGTGTTTTTAAAAAGGGGCTAATAAATGAAAACAGGTGACAAGAAAAAAAATGTCATAAGACTGTCCTGATACAATGCTATATATGGTTATATTTCTAAACTTCTGTGTAAAAATATGTAATTATTCTGATTTTTAATTTTTTTCTTAGTTTTTAATTTTTTCTTAATATTCTGTAAGGACGTAAAGTTTAACTTATCAATACTAGATAGAAAATGCCTTTTCCATGATACTCCTAAGATATTTGATATTCAGTCAGATAGTGAGGTTAACCTCAACTGCCTATGTTTTAGAGTAATAATAAGCTTCTCTTCTGAAGGGTTAACAACATAAGTTTTCAAACCAAAAATTGGAGAAAAAGTAGAGCTGCAAGGGCAGTCAACATTTTGGCCCTAGCCTTTCAAGGTCTGTGAAGACTCAGGACATGGGAGAACCTGTACTTAACATCCTGCAACTCAGTTGTGTCCCAAAGTTTCTGATCAAGGAGATTATGGAGCCACAGAGAAAAGTGATTAATGATAGAGAGTGTTTCTAAGGAGGCTCTCAAGGAAAAAAAAAACTTTCTCTCAGGCTTTTACCAACAGCAAATTGGTCAAGCAATGGCTGTGACTCATCCACATGGCTGACACTGACAAAGGATCTACAAACTGTGGTACAGAGTTTCAGGATAAATCCTGAGGGGATGTGACTGACAATATGAGATACAAATGTTACATTTCTTGTTATATAGGTCTTGCTTTATTTTGGTCTTAACCATCCAGTAGAAAAGTATAAAAAGGAAGTATAAAAAGTAAAGCCATATTAATATGCTGATCTGTAAAAATCTCAATTCAACAACTTCTGACATTGTCAGTCTTACAGATAACCCACTACTACTATGGACTACTGGACTATATTGGAGTATTTTGCTGAATTCACACACCTACAATATTTAAATGACAGTGGAATACCCTTATCTGACACAACCAAACAAAAAGGGGCAAACAAATGAAAGACCATTTTGTAACTGTATGTTCAAAATAGTTAGGATAGATATGCAGCTACATTCTCTTAAATAAATAGAAAAATTTGTTCTAATAGTGTTTGTCGATGAGATAGCATGTCTTCATCTTGTATTATGAGTAACCACTAAGGCAACAATATGCAATGTTTTAATTATTGAATCTTTCCTACCAATAGATTTTCAAACTGCCTCATTGTTATTTGTTTCTCAATAAAATTATTTAGAAAAAAAGTAATTCAACCAATAACAAATGCTGCAGAGACTAAGGGGAAAAAAAGAACCCTTTGCTACTGCTGTTGAAAGTTCAAGCTGGTGCAATCATCATGGAAATAAGTATCGAGATTCCTCAAAACCTAGAATCAGAGGCCACATTCAAG
>NW_004525453.1:9554-10419 GCF_000260255.1 Octodon degus
GAGAGAATGGTAGAGATCTTTGGAAGTAAAAGCAAGGCTTTTCTCTGTGTGAATTTGTGTTACCAGAAGCTGAGAGAAGACCTATTTCCACAATTCAACATGTACAGTGAGATTTACAAGAAAGTGCATGACACAGACCAAAAACAAATGAAAAATGAAGCATGTGAGCATGCATGCCAATATTCCAAAGTTAAATCACATCAGTAAAGAAAATTATCATTGCATCTGGCACCAGTAAATTCCAAAGAGTGAGACACTAATACACTACACTTTAGAAAAATCAAATGATTTATATCAATGGAAAGTGAAAGGAGCAGGTTTCCTGCTTATATGCATTCTTACAAGCCTAATATGTCCTATTTTCCTAATTAAAGAAATTTAGCAATCTAAATCATCATGTTTCCAACTTTCAACGAAGAATCATCTGTGCACACAACTTTGGAATAAAAATTTTGTCAGATTATTTCCAAATTTGGGCAGTATAATAAATATTAAATTGAAACTTAAGCTAATCTTTAAGGGGATGTGTGAATCCTCCTGCCAAATGAATTTTTTATGTGTTATGCATATATCCAAGATACGAAAATAGAACCTTATTATGTTATACAAAGTCAATATCCATCAGTCTCAAAGAAAAAGAATCCTTCATTGTTAAGTTGAGTTCTTGTACACAGGAGCCAATCGAAATATATTATTTTGTAGAGAGAGATATTTCAGGTATTTCAGTTGTGTTCCTCATCTGAATGTACTAACACAAGAAAAGGATCATTTGTGAGGTATGAGAGGATACTTACTTTAATACACTTAAAATCTTCACCAATATTACTGAAATTAAGATTAGATGTTGCAGTGAAACTTACTTGAG
>NW_004525453.1:11559-12120 GCF_000260255.1 Octodon degus
CTACCCTGCGACAGCAGGACTGACTACTCATCCCAGCCTAGGTGCAGCGTGGGTGAGACCCAATTCCACCCCCCTTGGGATGCCCCACACCACTCGACAGCACCTCCCCGACCCTGCCCAGTGAATAGGAATTTCTGCCTCGTTCCGAGAACCCCCAGACCCAGTCCTAACCCAGGTTAGTGAGTATTTGGGAGAGCTTCCCCATACCCTGCACGGCAGGACAAACTACTCATCCCAGCCCAGGTTCAGCGTGGGTGAGACCCTCTTACACCCCCTTGGGACGTCCTACACAACTCCGCAGCACCTTCTCCAACCCACCTGCCAAGTAGGAATTTCTGCCACCTTACAGGAAACCCAAGACCTAGACCTAGCCCAGGCCCAGTGAGTGTGTGGGAGAGCTGCCTCTGCCCCCTATTCCAACTTGTCCCCTCCAGGCTCAGCTCAAGCCTGGCATACATGCCTGGGGTGTAACCCTGCAGCTGAAATCCCTGCAGAGAGTGCAGAGGATAGAACCACCCAGCTACTACAGGAGCAGAAAATCTTGCCACAGGGGCACAACAG
>NW_004525453.1:12220-12771 GCF_000260255.1 Octodon degus
ACAGCAGGACTGACTACTCATCCCAGCCTAGGTGCAGCGTGGGTGAGACCCAATTCCACCCCCCTTGGGATGCCCCACACCACTCCACAGCACCTCCCTGACCCTGGCCGGTAAATAGGAATTTCTGCCTCGTTCCGAGAACCCCCAGACCCAGTCCTAGCCCAGGTTAGTGAGTATTTGGGAGAGCTTCTCCATACCCTGCGCGGCAGGACAAACTACTCATCCCAGCCCAGGTTCAGCGTGGGTGAGACCCTCTTACACCCCCTTGGGACGTCCTACACAACTCCGCAGCACCTCCTCCACCCCACCTGCCAAGTAGGAATTTCTGCCACCTTACAGGAAACCCAAGACCTAGTCCTAGCCCAGGCCCAGTGAGTGTGTGGGAGAGCTGACTCTGCCCCCTACTCCAACTTGTCCCCTCCAGGCTCAGCTCAAGCCTAGCATACATGCCTGGGATGTAACCCTGCAGCTGAAATCCCTGCAGAGAGTGCAGAGGATAGAACCACCCAGCTACTACAGGAGCAGAAAATCTTGCCACAGGGGCACAACAG
>NW_004525453.1:13593-14172 GCF_000260255.1 Octodon degus
ACTGAAGAATACAGAACACCAAGGAACCTCAACCCAATGAAAAACACACCGAGACATATAATATGCAAGATCCCAGAAACTCAGCACAAGAACAATATACAGAAAGCCACGAGAGAATAGAAGCAGATCACATTGAAAGGAAAATTCATCAGAATTACGGTCAACTTCTCTTCACAAACCTTGGAGACAAGAAGAGCATGGAGCAGAGTACTTCAGGTTCTCTATGAAAACAAATTCCAGCCCAGACTACTATACCCTGCAAAACACTCTTTCAAGTTCGATGGAGAAGTGAAATACTTTAATGACAAAGAACAACTAAAGAATTTCGTGATGACAAAGCCCACGCTACACAGGCTACTGAAAGATTTTCTAAAGAGGGACAAAAGTGATCAGAGCTCAATGAATGCGATCAGAAGCAACTAACTAAACAGGGAAAGCAATTAAATACAGGAGAAAAAGGAGTAAACGACAACAGATAAATAACATGGCAACCATAAATCAAAACATCTCAATTCTAACCATCAATTTAAATGGACTCAGTTCACCAATTAAGAGAAATAGACTGGCACAGTGGATTAG
>NW_004525453.1:14912-16249 GCF_000260255.1 Octodon degus
CCTTAAATACATGGAAATTAAATGACACCCTACTCAGAAACCAATGGGTCTCAGAAGAAATTAAACAAGAAATTCAACAATATCTATAATTCAATGACAATTCAAGCCCAACCTATCGTAAATTAAGTGATACCATGAAAGCAGTTCTCAGAGGGAAATTCATAGCTGTGAACTCACACATTAGGAAAACAAAACGGTAACAAATAAATATGCTAATGCTGCAACTTCAACAACTAGTAAAGGAAGAGCAAACCAAACCCAGAGCCCAAAGACGTCAGGAAATCGTAAAGATTAGAGCAGAAATTAATTCAATTGAGACGAAGAAAACAATTCAAAGAATTAAAAAAAGAAAAAAGCTTTTTCTTTGAAAGATTAAACAAAATCGGTTAACCCCGAGCTAACCTCATCAAACAGAGGAAAGAAAAAATTCAAAAACATGCAATAAGGAATGAAAAGGGTGTAATTACCACAGACTAAGTGGAAATTCAGAAGATTATCAATAGCTACTTTGAGAATCTTTACTCTCACATCATAGAACACACATAAGAAATGAACAGATTCCTAGAAAGTTACAAATTACCACAACTGAATCGAAAAGATATAACCACTCTCAATAGCCCATTAACAGTCAATGAAATACGACATGTAATTAAAAACCTACAGGGAAAGAAAAGTCCAGATCTAGATGGATTCACAGCTGAATTCTACAAGATATTTACAGAAGATGTAGTCCCGATATTCCTCAAACTCTTCCATGAAATTGAAAAGGAAGCAATCCTCCCAAAATTATTCCTGGAGGCAAGTATTATACTAATACCTAAACCAGGGAAAGACACAACTAAGAAACAGAACTACAGGCCTATCTCCCTCATGAACATAGATGACAAAATCCTCAATAAAATCCTAGCAAATAGAATAAAGCAAATCATAAAGCAGATCATACACCATGACCAGGTAGGATAAATCCCAGGGATGAAAGGATGTTTCAATATTTGAAAATTTATCAATATAATACACTATGTCAATATAGCAAAAATTAAAAACCACATGATCTTCTCCAATGATGCAGAAAAGGCTGTTGACAAAGTCAAACACTCATTCATGTTTCAAGTCCTACAGAAAATTGGAATAGATGGCCTCCACTTCAATCTGCTAAAAGTCATTTATGAAAACCCAACAGCTAACACAATCCTAAATGGGGAAAAACTGAAATCTTTCACTCTTAGATCTGGTACAAGACAAGGATGTCCTCTATCACCACTCCTATTCAATATGGTTCTGGAATTATTAGCTACATCCATTAGATAAGAAAAAGAAATAAAAGGAATAAGAATAGG
>NW_004525453.1:17751-18444 GCF_000260255.1 Octodon degus
CAATTCCTGACTTGAAATTATACTACAAGGCTACTGTGATAAAATCAGCATGGTACTGACATCAAAATAGATTTGAGGCTCAATGGAATAGAATAGAAGACACTGAAGCCCCTACGAACACACTCAGCCACCTTATCTTTGACAAAGGGGCCAAACATACTCACTGGAAAAGAGATAGCCTCTTTAACAAATGGCGCTGGAGAAACTGGCTCTCTTCATGCAGAAAATTCAAACTTGACCCAGGTCAATGTCCATTAACTAAAGTCAAAATGGATTAAAGATCTAAATATCAAAGCAGAGACACTTAATCTCCTGGAAGAGAAATTAGGCAGAACTCTTGAAGATATAGGGGTAGGCAAAGAGATCATAGACAGAAATCAAATAGTATGGGAAACAGTTGAAAGAATTAACAACTGGAATGTGCTCTTACTGAGAAGTTTTTTCACGCCAAAAAAAATTGCCAACAAAGTGAAAAGGCAACCCACAAATTTGGAAAAATTCATGACAAATAAGTCCTCAGACAAAGGTCTGCTCTCTAGAATGTATAAAGAACTAAAATCACTATGGCCCCCAAATTTAAAGACCCAATCCAGAAATAGGCATCCAAGATGAACACACTCTTCTCAGAGGAAGAAATTAAAGAAGCGAATAAATATATGAAAAAATGCTCCACATCACTAGCCATTCGTGAAA
>NW_004525454.1:0-561 GCF_000260255.1 Octodon degus
ACTGATGCTTATTTAATAATCATTTTTTTTGTATTTTAGGGAAGGGTCTACAGGGTGTTCAGGGTCTCACTACTAGATCAGACTCATAGTGATCTGCCTGTTTACAGCCTCGCAAAAGCTGGGATTACAGGCGCGTGCCACCATGCGCAGTCTCAATTGCTGTCTCAGCACACCACAGGAGCACTGCAGGCCCGGGGATCGAACCCCTGTGCCCTGCGCCTGCTTGCACTTGCTTTAATCTGCTGAGCTATTTGGCTGGCTGTATTTACTAATCTTCACAAATTATATTTATGGTAATTTAAGATGATAATATTAACATAGTCTATTATAATTTAAGGTGATATTAACAATGACTGTTATAATGTTAACAAAAAATGTTTCTATAGTACTTTAGTAAAATTTATGCAAATCTAAACCTACTCAGAATAAAATGTTGATTAGAAAAAGTCACTAAGTATCTGCTGTGAAAAAGTTAGGAATTGTAAGTAAAATCTATAGTACTTATAGATCACTGCACAGTGCTTCAATCTCCTCAAATGCAAAATGGAAATAATTTGTCAA
>NW_004525454.1:721-10923 GCF_000260255.1 Octodon degus
TGATCCTCCTGTTTTCAGCCTCCCAAGAGCTGGGATTGCAGAAACACACCACCACGCTCAGTCTCAATCACAGTCTCAGGGCGTCCCAGGTGTGGCACCGGTGCTGCACACTGGGGATCGAACTCCTGCCACTGTTCTCTGCCTAAGCTAGAGCTTTAGTCTGCTGAGTTATCTGGCCAGACCTGAGAAGCAATGTTTTGAATGTGCTTTGAATAGTAGAAATTAAAAAGTTCATGTGAAATAGTAATTTCAATATTACATTTAAGCAGTTTCTACCACCAAAAAGTGAGTGGAAATTGAAATGCCTATTGAAATAAACTATGTCCTTTTAAAATTTTACTATTTTTAAATATTACCTCTTAAATTCACAATGAAACTGGCACATTCGTCTAATTCTTTGGGAAAACATATTAGTTATTAGTAAATGATCTTAGAACCACAAACATGCTCACAATTTTTATAACTGTAAATTAAAAATTAATTCTAACAGTGAGATCAGATGGGAAACCTTAATAAAATAAAGCACTAAAATGCCATGTATTATGGAAATGAGGAAAATATGTAAGATATTGAATAGCAGAAAGATGTTTGTGTAAAACAGATTGTTAGAAATTAATAACACATAATGTTTTCGACAAACAATGAATTAATAATATGAGGATAGAGAAGGTAATTATTACTATAATACATTAAGTGAGAAAAATGAACAAATATGTTATTAGAACTCATTTGCTTAGTATCTTAAACATAATTTTGTAATCTGGAAGGGAATATGTAACTAAAGTGTAGATTTTTAATTTGTAATATGTATGTCTGCTCATTATTGTAAGGATATGCATAACTGAAAGTGAACTTAAAAGTGCAGTACTAAATGGTGCATCATATAAAGTTCCATAAAAGGTGGTGAAATTTTAGGGATGTTTATTTGCCCAGGTAGAACTAACTAGGTAGGCTAATACAGAATCGCATAATAAAATATTTAATTATTATAAACTTCCGGTTAATGGCCATATCATGGACCCATCCTACCTCATTTTCTATGAACTTACAATGATATGAGTGTATGTTCACCTCAGACAGACAGCAGATGGGTTTATCCATATTTCTTCTAGAACATTCCATGATCTCTTTCATTTCTCCAGAGCTGAATCCTTGAATATGCTGGAGCTGCACTCGCTGCTGCCCTGGGCTCCTGCACGGCAGGAACTGTAGCCCCAAGCCCACCCCCTGAGGTAGTGACTGGGAGAGTCACCTCTCTGGACCTCCCAAGTTGCACTGACCACTATTTTCTTCCATTAGTCCAACCAAAGAGCCCACTATAGTACCCATCATTCTGAAAAGAACAAAGATACAGGGAGTCATTAAAAGCAGTGTGTTTAACTATAACACTCAGCAATTAATTTCAGGTGCATTTATGTGTACCTAATTGTCCATATCAGTCCGTTTACATAAATACTTTAAAATATTATTTTTTTACAAATTAGGAATAGTACAATGAATCACTTTTTGGACTTACCTTCTCTGATAAGATCCATAAACCAGTATGTTTTTATTTCAGTTATTATCCAGCAATAGCAGATTAATTTCTTGGTCATCAATGCAAATCGTATTTCTTTTCTGAGATATCTGTAAAATATGTTCCTTTCTGACTTCAGGACCTTTTCTCTCTCTTCCATTTAGTTCTGTGGATTTTCTTCAATGTCTTGATGTTTATATTCTTGCTACTTGTGAAATATTAAAGATACTATTTTTGTTTCCACATTTGTCTTCCTAATGGATCCTTACAATTCAATTAATTTCACTTTTCATCATTAAACTCATCTTAACGAGGAGCTAAAGCCCTTACAGTTAGCACTGAAACAATGAAAAACTTCAGCTACTGTATTTTTTCTAAACAATTCTGAGACAGAAACTTGATGATATTTATGTCATAAGACCCACTTAGCAGAAATAAAGTGAACACAGCTACATCAGAAACTCTTCTCTGTGATGTGAATTAACCTTTTGTGCCCTAAATGTTGTTCCAGTACCATATCTTAGTATGGAGATGTGTATTCTACCCCAATAACTATGGATAATACAACTATAATGTGTCAAATTCCTGCATCAGCCTTCTTCATATAGCTTCATTATTCACTTTTTAATCTGAAAACTAGAAAATGCATTAAATGATAACTGAAATATATATTTAGAAATAACAACATTCTATTGAATGCTATGCAAAATCTGGCTCTGTTGCATTTCTAATTTTGTTTATTTAATTTGAACTAAAATATCTGAAGATAGGTCTAAATTACTGTACTTGATGGAATAGTCAAATTAGATTATTTTTAAAGTATTGTCACTTATTGGCCACTTGGATTATCTTATTTACTTACATTCCCATTTGGTATGGGTACCTTCCCATTCAAGGTGAGGAATCTGTTACTAGTTCAAGGGTGCAAATGCATGAACCAGCCCCCACGGAGTATTAAACACAGTAGCCTGGTCACAACACCCACATTGTTAATCCCGACACCACACTTTGAAATTCTTTCAGAAGTGCGAAAATATGGAGGAAAAAATCTCACTACAGGTCAGTTCCTGGCAAATCCGGTGATAGCCACCTCCTTTCCCCCACTTTCCTTCAGTGTGGTTCGCATTCTATTCTCTGTCCAGCCATTTCTTGGTCACCTGAGTGACACAGAAAGACCGCCCTGGCAGTCAGAGCAGAGAAGGGTCCCCTGCTAGTCCTGTGCTGCCTGCATGTGGGCTCAGGAAAGGGAAGGAAGGAGCAAAGTTTCCTCCTTGAATTTCAAGTGTAATTTATAGAGCCTTCCCTGAGAGTTCACAGAGCTGAAATAGCTTGTCAGTTCCCCTGGGGGCCTGCAAATTTTACACCGGCATGATTTTCCAAGATAAATTATAAGAGTTCACTTGCTCGAGAGTTTACAAAACTTTTGTGGCCCCAAACAATTAGAGTTCTTTTGTTTGGTTGGTGAGTGGAGTTTTATTTTTTTATTCAACTTACTCATTTAATTCTATGAAAAAATAAACCAAAATTTCATAACAAACTAATAAGAATAACATAAGTTTATACAATATACCACGATTTCCAAAGTGCTCACCCAGACATAAACCAAAAAGATTTTTATTAAATCTTTTTTTCTTATGTTCCTGTTTTCTTCACTTTGTGTGAGAAGACAACTTCATTTCCTGTTAAGTTCAAGGCCAGAGCGCAGTGTATACATGGATGAAATATAACGTGTCTTTCAAGAATAGGGACAAATAGCTCATACATTTTCCAAAAGTAAGAACTTGATTCTGCATTGAGGACAACATGTAAATACAGGGGCAATAAAGAGTACTTATTAAAGAACCCATCTATGTTTATATATGCAAAGACATTAGTAAAATGCTACATTTTGTCACAAGAGCTAATTTTGATACCATGTTACTTTAAAAGCACAGTTTCTAGGATTAACTTTTGTATTTTCATTTTGCCTTAAAAGTAGATATGAAGGGTCTATTCAGGATCAGGGAGCAGGGCATGAGGATTTAAGATTGAGGGAAAACCTGGACTTCACACACCAGGGCCTTCACACAGGGAGAAGGCCAAGCAGCTTGCTGCTTGTTATAGTCTTTCAACATTGTCACCTACCTGTGTTTAGGTCTATTGCACACCTCACAGTGAAATGTGGAACTGAATTGAGTGATAGGGAAAGTTACGGCCCAAAATGAGCATCACTTCTCTGCAAAGTTCGATCCTGATGAGAAGATGCCTCTGCAGATGCCCAATACCATTCTCTTCATTCTCCCTGATATGGCATCATTTATCACCAGGGCCAGACTCTCAAGATTTTTTCTTTTGCTTAATTTTTATGTATTTAGTACAGGGTCTATAGATAGGCTCTCACTATGCAGATCAGACTTGTAGAGATCCTCCTCCGGTTTTCAGTCTCCCAAGTGCTGGGATTACAGGCATGCAGCCAGCACACCTAATCTCAATGGCTATCTCAGCGTACCCTGGGGGAGGGGCTGGCAAGGCATGCAAGGAATCGAATCCCACTCACTGAGCCTGCCTAAGCAGACACTTTAATCCACTGAGCTATCTGACCGGCCAAGATTTTTTTCTTGATGACCAGATATTAAAGAAAATTTGACAAGAATTATTTTCTTGGCTGTGTCAAAATAGTTGTTTGAGTTTTTTATAGCATACATATAAATCTTCACATCTTCTGTTCATATCTTCCCTTGAATTGGTTAGACCATTGTCACTATTTCTTGAATGTGCTGTCACTTGGTTTTCTCTCCATTCCTGCCTTCTATGCTCTGCCAAGGAGAGAAAATGGGAAGACCTGACAGCAGCCTGAGAAAAGTGCTTCCATTCATGCAAGTCCTAAACTTCATCAAAGTGGCTTAGGAACAAGAAAGGAGCACACAGTGCCACCATCACATTACCGCTGGATTTTATAAAAATGACAAATGGTTACTATACTGATTGATATGGGGCTCACTGGTGTTTACAAGGTCTCCTTCAGGGAGTCTTAAAGATTGATTCATAAGTTATTATTTTTCATTTTGTTTGTTTACAAAACACAAGCATTATAGACACCTCAAAATTTTTGCTATAAAGAATACAAAATGAAATAGGGCAGCACCTGAATGAGGAAGTAACTCCAGAAAGATTGTTTTAAACATAAATGAGATGGATGTTTTCTTATTTGCTGGTGTAAATGATTCAGTGGACAAGGAAATATAGAGGAAAGCAGAAGCACAAAGGGGAAGGCCAAGGAAATAGCTCTGTGGTCTAAGCACCTGCCTGGCAAGTGCAAGGTCCTGAGTTCAGTCCCTGGTGCTGCATGCCATATGGGCCCTGGAACCCCAGATGTGCAGTGCTGGCCACAAACTGAGTGTAGTAATGTAAATCTGTAATCTCAACACTGAGGAGAATGAGACAGAACGAGAGTGGTACAGGATCTCACTACAAGTCCAAGCTGTGTAATGAGACCCTGTATCAAATAAATAAATAAATAAATAAATAAATAAATCCACAAACACAAGCAATAAGGAAAGACTCAACTCCAGGTCAAAGATAAGGAGTTTCATTCGTTGGGTGTTGCACAGGCAACTCACGTAGATTAACAAGGAGGAGGGTAAAATATAATTCAGCTGTTGCTGGCAGGTTGGCTGATAAAGTCGTTAAAGTTTATGGAAATTTACCTCTGATTGTTTAAGTTTTCTCATACAGCAAACAGACTCGCCTACTAGTTCCCATTAGGTTCGATGTTTGCAGATTTTTAGGCAGATTTCTTCTTCCAGTTAAAGTGCCTTTAATTTTTACTTTGCTATCCCAATGTATAGTACTGAAGTTTTCAATTCTATTGGATAAGTATATGACTAAAAAACTGTCAGTGACAATAGCTACTTTGCATTTTAAAATACTATATTTATTTCAAAAGAGAGAATGCTAAAAAGCAATAAACATTGGTCTGCTTAGGATGCATTTAATGAGTAAAACTAACATGAATTTCTTTAGAGGATCTACACAGCATTGACACTAAGAACCTTTTGGAATCTAAAATTTTAGCATAAGTGGTCAGGACAGATGTTTTGCTATAAAATATAAAATATAGACTGTAGTCTACTTTTAACTATATAAAATTTTCAAGGAGATTATACCCACTTAATGTGAGGCATTTATTTTCTTTCACTTCACAATTGAATTAACACAAGAAAAAGATCTATATATTTCTATACAGCCCGAGTTATCTCATGGTCATATTCATTTTCTTCTTAACATAAATCAGTGTGAATGAAAGTAAGATGAATCTAGGTATTTAATTATGAATTACTGTTATCAGGAAACAAATACACTATTAGGGTCCACAGCTGATAAATCAAAAATTAAATGGAAGCTATGCAGATACTTCTTATGTGAAGTTTCTAAAGTCATTTATAAGTCCATTTAGGATTTGATGTCTTTTAAGTCATATTCTAATAGTCACTTTCATTTCTATGTTCTTTCTGAATTTAAGAGTGAAGTTGCCTGCCCACAACCCTGCCCAGATGCCTACCTTTCTTTGCATTGTGATTTCTCTCACCATGAGCCGCAAACTCTTTATGAGCTCCTTCAACTCCCAGGCTCACATTTTTCAACCTTCATCCTTCAGTCTGGGGCACCATTCCCACTGCTATACTTGAGGATTGTCTGATCTCAACATTCAGATCTCGGCTTACAAAATCATCACAGCAAAGTCTCCTAATATTCTTATCTTCAGGTACCCCATCATATTTGTGGCTCCCAGTTTCTGGAAAATCAGTTACAGCTCCGTTCTTCTATTTAGTTTTATATTTATGTTGTTCAACTTCTGCACTAAAATGTGAGCCACAACACACAAGGGAAATATGCTATTTTATGCAGCAGTATAAAACCAACTTGTAGAAGAGTATCTGAGGTTTCATAAAAACTCAGAAAATAATCAATATTTAGCTTAGTTATGTTTCTCATTCCCAACACACACAGTTAAAGGAGGAAAATATTTATTTAGGTCATAGTTTTTAGAAGTTTCAGCTCATCATCAGCTGACTCCAAGGCAAGTTGGCAAAAGGGAGAGGGCCAACCATTCACAGCACTGAAAAGCAGCAAAAACAACTAATGGCAGATAGAGAGAAAGAGAGAGACAGAGGGGAGTAAGAACAAGGCTTTTTCTGTCCCTTATATTGCACACAGGCTACCCACCCTAGGGTGAGTGTTTGAGGTTTTATAAAGGGAGGTATATACTACAGGAAACATTTTGTAAGTTTATTTAAGTGAATCTCCTAATCAGCCATATACCAAGAATGCAGGAAATCTGTCCACACACTAAAGACCCAAGACTCCAGCAAAGGACCTGGATCTCATGGTAATGTCTTGCATGAGTCTGGCTGAAGACCTAGAGCCCATAACAATGTGTAATGCAGGCATATTTTGTGGATCTGTGCTGGAAAGGCCCAAAGTTCAATGGTGGAAGCTAGAAAGTCAGTGCCAGTGGGATGAAGGATCTATGAGCCCTACCCATTCCCAGCAATGACTAGGTCCACAGCTCCCTGCACAATGAGAACGACTGAGTTGATCAAGAATGCCAGCATGAAATACCTCTCCAAAAAACAACGGTCCCAAGAGATCCCTACAGGCTCAACCAGTTCCCATCCACCTACCTCCTTCTTCTCCAGTTCTGCCTCTTATGTTCCTCAGGTGGGCTTCATGTACCCAGATGTTCAACATCTTCACTTGCCTACAGTATTCCTTTGAGGCATTTATTTTCTTTACCCAGATGTTCAACATCTTCACTTGCCTACATGTTCCTTTGTTTACACAGGAGGATGAGAAGTCAGCTGGAGGTAGAGCTCATGGATAAAGGCTTTGCTGAAGGACACTAAGGAATGAGCTCCATCCTGAACACCTCACACATGCAAAATGTAGGTAAAAGGTTGCCCTTTATGTTGCATACCAAACTAATGAATAGCAACTGTCTTTGTTTTGTCTTGTGTTTTCATTTTTTAGAGACATTCAGCAAAAATAAAAACTGTGAGAATCCTCTTTCCTGAAGCACTTGCATGCATTTATCTTCCTCATTTATTTTATTATATTTATTTGCAAATATTTTTTAAAGTTCCAAAGTCTTTTTAAAATTTTATTCATCAAATAATATTTATTAAGCATATACTCCATGACAGGTATGTACTAATCACAAGGGATACAGCTCAAGGGTAAAACACAGTTCCTGAATTGAAGAGCATTAAGCATCACACACTTAGGAGAGAAGCAGAGTTAAAGTTGAGAAATACTATAAATCAAGATCATGAGTATTATGGATACAACCTGTATGTAGAGGCAGAGAATAACTGAGAGGAATTATTTTAAAGTCTTTTATAGTTAAATGCATGCAACAAGAGACCATAGTCATATGTGAAATAAATCAGACCCACATGTGCAAACATCATATTGTCTCACTAGTGTAAGAACCTGAAAGAATAAATGAAATCAGAAAGGTACAAGAGATACTGTAAAAGGGAAAGAAACTGCTCAAAGGGAAGGAACAACTGGGATTAGTAAAAGGAGAAAATAATTTAAAAAGGAAGGGAAAGAGTTATATTTATGTATATATACAGGATAGTTTGGGTTATTGTACTGCTGATTTCTGCTGGTCTATTCAAAGAAGTAAATGGCTTAAATTTTCTTCTCCTTTTTAATTTCTTATAACATTTTTATCAATTTTTTATGCTTATATCTGGTAATCTAAACAACTAATTTGAAGACAACATTATGCAACACAACTATTGTTCAATTTCTATTAGTTTAGTGATATTTTGCATTGCTTCTATTGTTTACTGTTTTGTATTGTTCTTTATGCTATTTTTTAAAAAGTCATCAGAATATACATCGTTTTCCTTTTGAAATGAAATATAGAAATAGAAAATTATGCCAGAAAGTCTGTCAAGTAAACACTCCTGAAAAGATCATTTCAACAGAGAGAAGAGGAAAAGAAAAAAAAATCCTAAATTGGGAAAAGTCCAAATTATCAAAAATATGTGACAAAATTTAAAAGGAAAAGCATACCTCCAACCTGGTGAGAAATGAGGTCCTTGATAAAATGTACTGATTGATGGCCTGTGACTGAAGGACCTGATTAAGGAGGGCGCTTATACTTTGACCTGTTTATTTTATTTATTTATTTATTGTAGTTTTAGGGAAGGGTCTAAAGGATGTTCAGGGTCTCACTACCAGATCAGACTCATAGTGATCCTTCTGTTTATAGCTTCCCAAGAGCTGGGATTACAGGTCCTCGCTCCCACGCCCAGTCTCAATCGCCCACTCAGCACACCTTCGGGGACAGGGACAGGCACAGTAATTGAATCCCTGGCCTTTGCAGCCCCCTGCACTTGCTTTCAGGCACTTTAATCTGCTGAGCTATTTTTCTGGCCCCAGTCTGTTTTTTAAGTTGAAAGAATAGCATTTACTGTTGTGTGCCCAAACTGCTGAAGTCAATGGGTTGTGTTGGGCTCCATTGGCTTTATACAAATGATTTGTCCCTTAGGCATGCAAGTTAGTGACAGCCAGGGTACCTGGTTGATTTTACAGTTCTTTCATGGCATATTTCAACCCACATTTCTCAGTGTAGGTCAGAGGATTCGGGTATAATGCTAAAGGATACAGTGACTGCTTATCTACAGAGTAAGTGACCACAGGTCTTATGTACAAGTAAATGAATGGTGCAGCACAACAACTGTGAGGAAGAGGATGACTCCATAGGAGGACGTGAGTGTGAGGAAGATGGTCACACCCATCATCCCACTGTTAAGTGAATGAGAAAGAGATCCAGGATGTCCATGCAGACCAGCTTCAGCAATGGAAACAAGTCACACACAAATTTGTCAGTGACGCTGCAGACACAAAAAGGTACTTGATACATAGAAGGGAACTGTATTGTGGCATACGTGGATACCCCCACCCAAAATCCTGACACCATTGAGAAACACAGCCCAAGATTTTTTTTGGAGGAACCAGGGATTGAACTCAGCCCTTTGTGCTTGCCAGGGAAGCGCTCAATCCACTGAGCCATCTCCCTGGCCCCAGTCCAGGATTCTTGATGGTCATATAGTACTGGGCTTACAGATGGCTATGTAGTGGCTGTAGGCCATCCCAATGGGTAAGGTGATTGCCACCCTACCAAAGAAATGTTCTGCAAAGAGCGAGGTCATGCAGCCTTCAGGGGAGATGGTGGTGCTCTCAGACAGGATGTCCATGATCAACCTGGGGACAGAGACTGAAAAGTAGTTGACATCCATAAGGAACAAGGACGTAAGGAAAAAATACAAGGGTGTCCTCAGAAGCCAGCTGCAGTTATATTTGCCACAATGAATAGGTTTTCCAATACTGTCATCACATACACATCTAGAGACAGAGCAGAGAGTATTTTCTTCAGCTCTGGATTCTTTGTATATCTCAATATAATGTGTTCAGTCACATTTTCACCATTCTCCCTTGAACTGGAGCTGACAAATGCCTATCACACATCAGTGGAAAGACTACAAAACGTATAGTTCATTAGTTTTTTTTTTATTTATTAGAGAGAGAGAGAGAGAGAGAGAGAGAGAGAGAGAGAGAGAGAGGTGTGTGGCCAGCTCAGCCCACCAGGGGGCGGGCTGGCTGGCATGTGGTGCTGGGGGATTGAACCGTG
>NW_004525454.1:11023-17345 GCF_000260255.1 Octodon degus
ATGTGGTGCTGGGGGATTGAACCGTGGTCCCTGTGCTTCGCTGAACTTGTTCTAAGTAGGTGCTTTAGACCACTGAGCCATCTCTCCAGCCCCCGTATAGTTCATTAGTAATCGCAGGATATCATGAGTGTTGTATCTCTAGCCATGCTTACCTGCCTTTGTCAATGGCTGATGCACCAGAAACCAGAAGCTAACAATAGAAACTGGACAGCATGAGTTTGCTCCTGGTGCCCAGAGAAATACCTCCTTCCAGAAGTATGAGTCCTCCTTTCTGTTCTCATGTTTGACCCATGGGATGGTTTGTAACCTCCCCTTCATTATTATAGTGTATTTGCCCTCTCAAAAGTGTGAATGCCTTAACACCCTTGGATAAAATCTTGGCCATCAGAGGCTAGCAGTATAAATGGGCACCAGCTTAAAACAACCTTGGGTTAAATTTTGTTTATTCCCTGTCTCAATCTCCCCAGTTCTTCCATTCTGATTTCTAAAATAAACTACCTCTATACGAGTCTCTCTGTCAGTTTATGCTTTGAGGGAATTTCAACCTAGGATGTTGACCTTTGATTTTGGTTAGGCACACCATTTGAGAAATATATAAATTTCATTTTATGTATTCTATGTTATTATTGAACATTCAGCATGTGCTACTTGGAGAGCTTGGAAACAGGTCATATCCCAAGGACTTTTCACTAATTAAGAATCATACAATCTCTTATGTGCATATGTACTTATAAAAGTTAAATTGTTAATATTACCACATATTGTTCACATTCATTACATAACTACTCTGTCTCATGTAGTAGAAGATCTTGTAAATGTTTTCTTTATTCTGTTAGATTGTGTACTGTGGCTTATGGATGCTCACAGAGCTGAAAAAATGACACCAAATTCAAACAAGTAGCAAAAGATAAAGACACATTCAAATTCAGGTTTTCCTGGTTGCAAAATAAAAATTCATAATGATCTACACTGTTCTTTTATGATAATTCCAGGTTCTCAATATCAAGAAGATATTGTCCGCCATGGTGAATTTTTATTTTAGTAAGAACAGAGGAAGATAGATTTATACTTCATTTTCTTGTTTCATTCTAAAACTGCACCATGACAGTCCTAAAAAGAAAACCATATTCTAGCCCTAAAAGTAGATGCCACTATTAACTAAGCATGAAAGTATTCTTCTTTTGGATGTACACATTAAAGAAAAGTAAGCCTTAAATAACTAACTGTGTTCCAACAAACCCATATCTACAAGCTTATTGATTTCATCCCTTCATACTAACCTAAACCAGTATAAATCATTTGGTGGATAATGTAAATACAGTGTTATGAAAACGTGGATATCTATTATCACTCCATTATCATGACTCACTTCCTTGTTTCCATTTTACCTTGTATAGGGACACTTCTAAATGAACAAAAAATAAAAGATTCAAAAGAATAGTGAAAATATCAATTTAAAAATCACCTTTATTTTTTACTCACTGCATAACATCAAGACACTACATCTTTTAGATGCATCGCAACATCTATTTTTTTATATCACGTGAGATAGGTACTGTCATGAATCCCAAACTGACAGTGGAAACTAAACCTCAGAATTTTTAAGCACAAGATCTTATTGATCACACTGAGATTGAGAAGAAATGGTCAGTGCCTTTGATGTAGCAAAAACTGTGACATTTATTTCAAAGATTTTAGGCACTAAGGTTTTATCCACCTTGATAAATAAAATAGACAAATTATTTTCATAAGTCTGTAATATAGACTAGCCTCCCATCTACAGCCCCGGAATTTCAAAAGTACTTAAATAGCTCTACTAAGCTCGACAGAGCACCTTCTGGGAGCTAGTATAAGTGGACTTCGTGTCTAGTGCCTTTATTTCATTGGATATGTTTCTATATTATTCCTTGGGTCCTAAAGTGATTGTTATACATCAGTGAATGATAGAAGTTCCAAAAACATCTCTGGGGCTCAGTATCTTTCACGCCGAGCTACTCATCTATCTGCATTGTATCCTTATACTTCAAAGTAAAACTTTCTTTCATCAGTTGAAAGACCTAGGATACCTTAAAAACGTATGTCTATGCAATAATAGAAAAAAAATCACCTTCTGTTTTCAAATCTAAGAATCTATCAGAATTCTCTTTTGACTCCTAGCACACATCTAATTTAGCTGCCATTAAAAGCTGTCTTTTACATAAATAGGTAAGAGCCTTCCAGGAAGATGGAATAGAATGAGAACAGAGATGAAGAAATGGAAAGTGCATATGATTTAGGATCAAAAAGTTATTTCCCCATACTATTAATAATTTTACAAGATGAAATTTTTTCCTATCTTTCATATTTTTATTTCCTTTGCTGAGTGACTTTTAGATATTAATCAACACCCAAAATACTAACAAGGCTTTAATAGACATTGAGTTCGTGGCTATATTGATGATAAAAGACTAAAGAATGTCTTAAGGGGTATGTAAATTAGTTATCAAGGGCTTGACTATTTGACAAGCTGGATGTGGGTTTCAATATTGGCTCTGTCACTAATAGCGGTTTGCAGACAAGTTCTTTAGCTTTTATGTGCTTCAATTTGTTTATCTATAAAATGTATAAAATAATAGTGTCTTTCATTCTCCATGATGGCACTTGTATATTTCTTTTGTTAGCAAAACAAAAGTGATTATATTTTATATTCTCAGATCCTACCTGGAGAATATAAGATACATAAATATTATTACATTTTCTCCTCAAAAAAAACCCCATCTTCTAAGTAATCTCTTTCCTCATTTTTGCTGGTCCTTCTCCCCGAGAAGAGAAGTCTCTTACCATCAGACACACAGCCTTTTGTGTGCATTATAAAAGAACCTGGGTTCAGGCTCTAGCAAACTCAATTCTCTGTCCTAATGAGACCACTTAATAACTACCGAGCCTTCAATCCTGTAGAATCAAAGTGCACATGTGCAAGCATACCGATGATAGCTCATGGCTTTCTCTTTAACTTCCTACAAACACTATCTGAGATTTTTGCACTGTTATTCTGGGCTTTGAAGACAGTCTGTAAAACTCAGAGTGCTTGTGAATAAATCCTTTACCTGGGTGTGTAATCAAGTTCATAGCAGAGACAGATAACCAATATGCTATTGTACTTCTCCAAGAAAGTGATATTTTGCCTTGCAGACTCTCATACATATAAAGGAAATCACAGGCACTGGAGAACAGCATTCAGATACGCATTGTGATTATTTTCTGTGCCTGTACGTTGCCTGACTTCCTTTAGCCTTTGGCTATGGCCTTTGTTGAGAAGTTCATTATATCACAACTGTCCCTTCATCACTTGCTTCCTCTTCACTACTTCCTGGGGAGATTCGTTGGTCTCTTAGTGTACCTGGGGAGAAACAGGGGCAGGAATGAGGAAAAGAGAGGTAAGAGGCAAGAGCTGGGTTCAGATGGAGGCCTGTTTGGCTAATGGAAAAAGACACAAATAACTACAGTAGGGACATTTATTTATACCTTCACGAAGTTAGTATCATGAAACACAAGGTTGCCTTGTAACTAATAGCTGAAAGTGTCCATGCAGGATGTTTTTCTCAAGGCTGAAGTAGCTTGACCACCTTACCCACTGAGTCCTTCTCCTGCCTTTCCACACATGATCAATTTCCAGCTTCAGCCACTCCTAGCATCTCTCCCTTTACTGTTTGTTGTGTAAATGATGGGTGTCTCCTTGTAGTTGGAGAAATTGTGCTTGGAGAACTCTGTAGAACACCTGTTCATTTTTTATGCCAGCCCAAATGCTTTTGGTACCTATAGCCAGCAATTTAACTCTACATAGTCCAACAATGTATAACAGTAGTGAGTTACTAGTATAGCTGGTAATTGTCAGAAGTTAGAGATTTGAACCTGTTACAGTGGACATGTGATCATGGCATCAGGTTTCACATCTCATGATTATACTTTCCTGCTGCATGGTTAAAACCAAAATAAAGCAAGAGCTGTGTAAATAAAAAAAAATAGCTTTTTGCTACCTATTAAGGTCAGTCCAGTCTCCTCAGGATTTACCTCGGTACTATGTAGAGCACCTCCTTCCATCTTCTGTCAGTGTCAGTCATCCAGATGAGTCACAGCCATTGGGTGACCAGGCTGAAAACTTGAGAGATTCATTTTCCTTCAGAGCACTCTCCTTCTGCACAATATACAACACAGAGTCATTTGTATCTGAGGGCCTATAATCTCCTTGGTCAGAATATAAGGGGCTCACCTGAGTTAGAGCACAGCACAGCAGAGGTTATCTTGTGTCCTTCTTGATCTCTGAGGGTTAGGGCCAAAATATTGGCTATCATTTTAACCCACTCTATCTCTCAAATTTTTGGTCTCCAAACTTTATTTGATAAATATGCAGAAGAGAAACTTAATGACATTAACCTGTAATGAAGGCTATTATTTTATTCTTTTTCAAAGAAGGAATAATCAGTTGAGTGATGCAAGAGTTCTGAGTGATTTAAACAGTGCTTTGAGAAGATTGAACTATAATCTTCAATTCCCTGTATAATCAGCATCGATGACATCAAGCAAAATCTCGAGACCTCTTTGGATTTGGGTCCTGCAACTGGTTATTATTTTTACTCTATCACTTTGGAGCTGGATGAACTGTTAGTATTGGGAAGGGGCTTTCTATTCCACATTCCCCCTACCCAAGCAATCTGGAGGCTATGGACCTGCAGCCACAGCCACTGTGTGTTCCAGACATCACTCAGCTCTGACCACTTGAGGTTTTATTTTCACCCAGGTAGGCACTATCATGAGCCTAACAAATTTTTGGCTTCAGCAATGTACATAGCAAATGCCAGGGTCATGGTGTGCCATAGTCATGACCCCCTTACTTATCCCCAGGCACACACACCTCTAATTGGTGGCACATGCCAACCATCATGGCTGGACCAGACATGCAGAAATGCAGGCAGTTGAGGAGTCACAGCTGGATCTGCCTAGGACTAGAGGGTGTGGCCCTCCCTGAATCCAGTTTGCTCCCCACTCCCCCCACTTAGAACTAGCTACTGGCAATTAAAAATAAATTTTTTCTTTTTTGAATCTGATGGAGGAAAGCTAGAGGGTTTAAGCTCTAGCTGTGGTATTTTTGCTCAACTCTTCTTGTCCTGTTCAGGACTTGATTTCAAAATAGTACTTCATGCTAAGTCCTTTGTGGTGGTCTCGGAAAATAAAAGCAAATACACAAACCAGGAAAACCAAAAACATGTTTTATATACATCTATAAACGTCACTGATTCTTAAAATATGTTAATTTTATATAACTTTCTCCTTTTTACCTTCTCTCAAATCAATTACTTTTTTTTTTTGAATGTACACCTGAGATTTATGGTGATTATAAGTATACATTCACACAATGTATGAGCAACTAAATGTATAATACATACATTGACAAAAGCAAAAGGATAAATACCAGTAGGAGAGTTTAAAATGCCATAGTCAATACTCTATTGAATAATCTGAAGGTAAAATTACTTAGAAATATTTGCCTTGAGAAATATTATTGTCTTAGTAACTGTTTTGTCACTAGGACACAATACTTGATACTCATAAGTCAAAAGAGTAAAGTCTTGTTTTGAGTCAGAGTTTGTAGAGGTTTAATCCATAATTGGTTTGGTCCAATGCAGAACAATAGGGAAGGGGATACTTGCTCATTGGATGGTTGTCAGGGAGCAGAGAGAATGACTGAATGAAAAGAGGAGTTACTCCTCCAGGACACACTTTCAGTGCACCACTTTCTCCCACCAGGCTTCATTTCCCAAGATCACATTTATTTATTTATTTATTTAAGAACTTGTAGGGGCAGGGGAGATGGCTCAGTGGAATAAGCACTTCCCTAGCAAGCGCAAGGGTCTGAGTTCAATCTCTGGTTCTCCAAAAAAGAAAAAAAAAAAGAACTTGTAACCAAAACATTAATCCCAAGAGTCTCACAAAATAAATTACAAATGACAGCATGAAAAAAGATCTTGCACAGTAACACAAAAGTTCACCTCTACATTGTACTATTAAACTCATGGGACATTGGTTCTTTGACATCTCAGGTTTCCAAATAAAGGTACAGACAGCTACCTAATTATATGCAGATCACAGAAGGAACATTTGTGACCTAGCATAGGTGAGTGCTCTTGAAATTTACCTAATTTATATACTAACCAGGAAACCTCTGCCCAGGATAAAGACTGGTTCTATTTTTAAATCCATGCTCACCTATTTTTTTTTATTTTTTTATTTTTTTTATTTTTATTTTTTTTCAAAGTTTTATTGACAAACAGATAGCAATGAGACA
>NW_004525455.1:0-410 GCF_000260255.1 Octodon degus
GGTTTTAGAGAACACGAACTCATTCAGGCCAGGTTGGGAATTTTACATCCCTATATCACTCTCATCCCAAACTTTGTGTCCCTGCTGGCAGTTTGCCTTTTCTAGAGGGGATGGAGCTGAATGCGTTCTGCACTGTGGTGGGTCATCCTCAAGCAGGGGATCCGTGCTGGGTGCCACCTATGCTGCTTCTAGTCGCATACCATGGTCAAGATGAACCATGAGGGGCAGAGGAGATAGCTCAGTAGAATAAGTACTTGCCTGGCAAGCACAAGGGCCTGAGTTCAATCCCCAGTTCTGCCAAAACCAGAAAAACAAACAAACAAACAAACAAAGATGAACCACGACTTGTTTGTGCAATGAACTGCTGCCAGCCATTTGTTCTGTTTCCGGGATTGACCTTTAAAAACAAA
>NW_004525455.1:1990-3021 GCF_000260255.1 Octodon degus
CTTCCTCAGCCTCCCAGACTGCTAGGATTATAGGTATACAATATCCCTATTTAGCAATTGACAACTATTGTGTATACTCATGGGATAAAATGCTTTGAGCTTTAGGTACTTTGTAGATTCAATCTAGTAAATGTGTCTTATCACTGTAGTAACATACACTTTCTTTCCCAGTGAGTAGGATTAAAAATTCCATTGTTACGGCTGGCCAGATAGCTCAGCAGATTAAAGTGCCTACTTAGGCAGACACAGGGGCCAGGAGTCCAATTCCTGGGCTGCAGTGTGCCAGCCCCGCCCCCAGGGCACACTAAGACAGTGATTGAGACTGGTGTGGTGTGGTATGCCTGTAATCCTAGCTCTAGGGAGGCTGAAAACAGGCGGATCACTAAGAGTCTGATCTAGTAGTGAGCCCCTGAACAACCTGGTTCTGCTTACAGGTGCTTTCATCTAGTGAGCTATTTGGCTGGCCCTTTTTTTATATTGGCTTTGTATTTATATAGTTATTTCAAAAAGACAAAAAATGAATAAACCGTCGTATCTCACCGTGGGATGAATTTTCATTTCACTGACATGGATTATGATCAGAAAAAATGTATTTTTGAAATCGAGATGTGTTCCTTGATGAAATATCTTTTCAAATCCTATTACCTGTGCTTTCACCTTTTTTTAATTTTTTGCCTTACCATGGATTGAGTTCATGCCCTGCACTTGCCAGGGAAGCACTCATTCTGCTGAGCTATCTCCTCAGACCCCTTTGACATTTTACGATTATTATTGTTATTATTATTATTGGCAGAACCAGGGATTAAACTCAGGCCCTTTCAATTGCCAGGGAAGCACTTATCCCTCTGAGCCATCTCTCAGGCCCCAACTTCCCTTTCACTTTTTAAAAGTCATTCTTTGTTGTGTTTTCCACACCTTTAAAGGCATAGAAGGAAGTGTTTCTCAGATGAATAACTTTCAAATATTGTATCCTAATCTCTGACTTGTCACTTCATTCTTATAACAAGGTCATTGCTGGGACATCTGAATTT
>NW_004525455.1:4034-5370 GCF_000260255.1 Octodon degus
AAAGTAAAAAAAATCCAGAAACATGTGGTTCAAATATAGAATAAGCAAATACTAATACAATGCAAGTAGCGTGGTTATTAAAGAAGTTCGGAGTAAATTTGAAAATGTGCCTATGACACGACCCAGCAGTCCTACACCTCTGCAGGACTCTTTTCCCAGGAGAAAGAAAGGCCCAAGAAAGTTGATGACAACACTAGAAAATCATGGTAACAAATAAAAATGTTCGTGGGGTGAAGTGCCAGCAGAAAGCTTAAACATACAGTACCGCTGCCTTCTGTAGTCTCATCAAAGGCGACAGACAAGAAAGTGCCCAGGTATTCAAGGAACACAAAGGATCTCAGTTGCCGAGGGGCAAAGGAAGCAAAACAGAGATGGGAAGAAGATGAAGTCAGAGTAGAAATGGAATCGAGAGTCCAGGTTTGCTGAACTTTGGAGATACCCCTGAGTATTTAGTTTAAGCCTTGATTGAGCCATGGAAGAGATTTAAGTGATATGATCTGATTTTTGTTTGAACTGTATTTCTGTGGCTATTAAGAGAGTACAATTTACTAAGCAAAAGAACTGATGTGAGGAGGTCAGTCATTTGTTCAAAGAGGTGATTTACTAAAATATGTAAGTTCCCTCTGTGGCAATACAGAGCAGGAACTGGTACGACAGCACTTAGATCCAACCAGGCCTTTGGCCCACTTTTACTATGACTTGCTGAAGAACAAGTGGGAGTGCTACCAAAACTGGAAATGCCTTAGATAACCTCAAAAAATATTAAGATGTAGAGAATGTTTGCCCAATGCTTAAAGTAATACATCTGATAGTAGGTCCCTAACAACATTGAAAGGAAGAACACAGGCCTAAACTATTTAACAAAAATATATGAATTGATAGGCTTTGGGTACTATGATATCTGTGGCTGCATCTATAGTCTTCACAAATAATGCCCTTTCCATTGATTTTTTTTTCTTTCTTGTACTATGTATCAAACTCAGGACCTTGGGCTGACCAGGTAGGCACCTGAGTCACTGAGCTATCTCCCCAATTCTGTTGAACTATTGAAAAATAGGATCTGGTTATCAAAACAGTGATCCAATAGAAATTTTGTCACATAAAGAATATTCTATATAACAGTCAGGTAAAGCTGACATAGCAAGCAATAAAGTAAAAACAGCATTTCTTAGAGTTTTAACTTTATGCTGTCATATCCACTTATTTATCTAATTTTCAAATCAACTCTACGGGCTAGGGAAATACTTTCCATTTAAAATTACCAATCTTAAATGCTTGGGTCAGCCAGATGGCTCAGCAGACCAAAGCACCTGCTTAGGCAGAGCGCAGCTGCAAG
>NW_004525455.1:7380-8178 GCF_000260255.1 Octodon degus
ATTTCGGGAGGTGCTAAGGTTATAACTACACCAAAGCTCTACATCAAAGGGCAGAGGTCAGTGCCATACGAAATGGAAGAGACAAGGAGGAAAATGCAATCTCAGGCCTCGAGACCACTCAGAACAAGTGCAGGTCTGCGTTTCTTCTCAAACCCAACGAAGCCTCCCGAACGGAGGAGCCCAACGAAAATGCACCAGAGAGCTGGCGCAAGGCGGGGCCCGAAGACCCTGATGAAGCCGGTCCGAAGATCCAGAGCAGGGACGGGCGGGCCGCCCCAAAATGCTACCCCTTCATCCCAGAGGACGCTGCCTGCCCGGCAGAGCGCGGCGGCCGCTGCGATCCCAGTCGCAAAGGCGACAGCGACGGAGGAGGAGAGATGGCTCCCGCTGCGGAACCGCCTGACGCTGGAGGAGGACAAACCGGAAGTGGAGCGGTGCCTGGAGGAGCTGGTGTTCCGCGATGCCGAGGACGAAGAGGATGCGCTGCTGCGGCGGCTGCGGGGCACGCGGATTCAGGTACAGGAAGACTTAGATGACTCAGAAGTGGAAAATGAAGCAAAAGATAGTTTTCCTCGGAAGAAGCCAGTTTGGGTGGATGAAGATGAAGATGAGGAAATGGTTGACATGACGAACAACTTTCTGAAAGATATGAAAAACGCCAGCGAGAGTAAAGTTTCAAAAGAGAGGCTTCAGCAGAGACTTAAAGAATTCCAGCATGCCATGGGGGGAGTACCAGCCTGGGCAGAGACGAGTAAACGGAAGACATCTTCAGAGGATGAAAGTGAAGAGGATGAAGAT
>NW_004525455.1:11408-11962 GCF_000260255.1 Octodon degus
CTCTCAGACACCTCATTCCTCCCCTCTTTCCTGATGAAAGAGGATTTAATTTGTATCTCCAGATCGTTGATCACTGGTCCCCTCCACACAATTTCGCTTGTGCAGGACCAGGGCCTACTTGTCTTCAGGTATGGGCTAAAGTCAAAGTCAACTCAGTGAAACTTTCTTTGGTGCCCCCATGCAGGGACCTGAGTAGTTCTTACATGGCATTTGCTATGTCAGGGTACAGTGCTCAGCCTTATATCCCACTGTAATCTTTAGTGTTAGTCCCTGTACGCTTCCAGACTGCAAGCTCCTGGGTGACGAGCAACAGAATGGCCTTTGCTATGCAAGTATCATGCCTCCATCAAATCCATCATGTTCCAGTCACCTCACACCAGCAATGTCAACTTCAGCCCACTGGGGAGCTGTCTGGCCTTAGAACCCGCCACCTGTTCTAACCACAGCCTTGACCCAAGCCTAGGCCTCATTATTGGCCCACTTGGTTTAAGGATCGTGAGAAACTTTATACCATCCATCAAATCCAGGAGGTACCGCTTGACCCACATTGGACA
>NW_004525455.1:13357-14903 GCF_000260255.1 Octodon degus
TAAAAAAAAAAAATAAAAACAATTACATAAAATAATTGTAGAACAGGTAAATTAAAGAGACATAAGAGGAGTGCTAGATAGCATCTTGCAGGAGGACAGAGAAAAGAATATATTCTGAGTATCAAATTAAGGATAATATTCTGGAACTGCACAGCGGTGCAGGCTGCCTGACATTGAGAACACATTCAGGGCCACCAAGCTGATCATGTTGAACAGGGCTAAGCTTTATTTACATTACTTCTATCATAGACCTTCTCTGGAAAGCAAGGGTAAGAATAAACACAATAATCAGTACATCTGGAAGAGAAGGAAAAAGCAGGTGTGGGTCCAGAGCTGCCTCCATGTAGAGTGCAAGAGGTGCCTCCTGCTGTGGGACCACCAGGCCATCCAACTCTGCAGCTGGTGGAGGAGGGGAGCCAGGTGCCTGCTCTTGCTGTGAGGCCAGACCTGGCAGATGAGCTTCAGGGGGAGCTGGCACTTCAGTTTGGGCTGGAGCTGGCTCCAAAGCTACAAGAGGTAAAAGGATCACCAACTGTCCATGCACTTCTTGGGGGAAACATTCCCTCTGCCTGTCAGAGACAGCTGTGTGCTCCAAGTCCTCCCAGACCACATCCCTGCATGGACTGCTGTGTGGTTCATGTTCCAGGGTACCTAGCATCTGGAACTTCGCTAGTACCAAGGCCAAGCCACTCCCCACAGGCCCCCAGTCCTGTCACCTAAGTGCTTTTTTTACCTTGTGGCTCATCCTCAACAGGCTCAGGAGGCTCCAGCTGGTCAAGGAGAAGCTCAGCCTGGGGATCCCCCTGGGAGTGCAGCTCTAGTGAGGAGTCAAAGTCCAAAGAGGGGGAGCTGGGGAAGGCAGGGAGGCAGCAGGTGAGAGGCCTCGTCTTTCCTCCCATGCTGCCTGCCCAGGACACCTGCAGGGGCATAGTTGGGCCTCTTGCCCAGTCAGTGCAGTGCCAGCCTCACCTTCTGCAGCCCACACTGGAGCAGTGGCAGGCCCAGGCAACCCAGGGTGGCTGACATAGTGTCTTCTGCCCCTCCTCACTGGCAGGTGAGCTCGGTGAAGGCAGACTGGTGCCTGCTGTATCCTTGCACTCAAATGCACAGGGCTGCTGCGCCATAAATACCTCAGAAGTGAGGGAACAGGAGGACTCAGCCCTGCCTCTCGGCAGTCTCCAGCTCAGGCAGCAATGTGTTGCCCAGCTCTCTTTGCCCCGCCAGAGCTCTACCTGCATTATGTGCATCCACCTCTAAGGACAACGGAGCCCGAAACATCTACTTTGTTGTGTGCAGTATCTGTTGGCTGCCCAAGGAGACTTTGTGGCCTCCAAATAAACTTGAAATCTAACAAGGTGGTGGCTGGTTCTGCTCTGACTGGGGGATCATGGTCACTTCCCAGAAGGTGCCACCTACAATGTTTCATGTATATTCATGGATTGATGGTACCACGTGGTCTTCCTTGACATCTGAGGGGCATGGACCCTCTGCCATCCCCAGGATTCCTGCTCTGGTTACACCCTGAATCCCATGGAGTGACTGCAAT
>NW_004525455.1:15633-17290 GCF_000260255.1 Octodon degus
TGGAGGAGAGGTTGGATATAATTCCCTGCATAAATAAAACTCATGATTCCTAAGACAACTTGACATTGTAGAGAAGAGAAAAGAGAAGCTCTTCCTGGGTGACCAGTTCTGTTGAGGAGGCCACACAGAATGCTTCCCAGGTTTCTGATGCAAAGTAACCAGGAAGCAATCCAGTTCATCTCCCATAGCCAGGTGAGGCTAGCAGCCCTGTTCACTGCTTCCCTTCTGGAAGTCATTGAGTCAGCCCAGGGTGGCCCCCAAATAGGAACTGCAGTGTCTGGCACAATTGGGTGGGACAAGTGCCAGTGAGATGGACAGAGCAGCTTGGGCCTGACATGTGGGGTTAGTGCATCTCTGGTGATGTGCTGATGTGTTCCTGGGGACAGCCAACTGATGGGACTTGGACACTGGTGCAGGCTTGACAATGAGGTGAAATGGCAGAATTAAATTGTGACCGGAATTGGAGTGATTTGTGTCTGTGTTCTTCTCTTCTCGCTGGACCCACCTGGGGATACTGCCTTGCCATGGCAGGGTAGAGGCTGAGCAGAGGGGATGCGATTGTTCTAGGCATAGGACCCAGATTCCTTGGGGAGCAGGACCCTAGGTGAGCTGTTTACTCAGGCTTGGAGGGAGACAGTGAAGGTGTAATCTGGCCCAATGGTCCTCTGTGTCCTCCCGTAGGCCTGGGGATAGGATCTCCTCTGCTCTCACACACACCCTCCCTCAAACTGGCACCTGTCATTGTTGTGGGACCCAGTGTCTGCTGCAGGGATGTGGCACACAGGTCCCCAGGATCCAGCTCCAGGCCCATGTCCTTTGGAGCACCTTTGGAGCGATGCCCAGCACACGGAGGAAACAGGAGACTGTGCTGTTTTAAGGCTGATAACCCTGTATTCCCCAAGGACAAAGAGCTCAGTCACAAGCTTCTGCCCTCATGGACACGAGATAACTCTAGAGGGTGTGGAGAAACACTGGACAGTGCCCTTCTCTTGCCAGCCCACTCCTGGGTGGGAATCTTACAAGGACTCAGGCTCCCAGGCTCCCAGTGCCTGCTCCTGCCCAGGAGGAACTTCCGTAATCCTTGTCCCTAAGCCCCTCTCACAATGATGACCTAGGGTAGGATCTCTTCAGGGTACTCACAGTGGTGGCCAGGCCTAAGTGGACCTGTCCTGGACTCCGTGGCTCTGAGTGGCTGCTGGCTTAGCCTAGGGGCGCTTGTCCTGGGCGCCCTCCCATCTCAGGGCACCTGAGGACTGAAGCTGGGGAGCCCTGCCCTGTGCCCCCTGTGACATTTCGGCGGTTCCTGGCGCGGGTCCTGATGCAACTGGGCTGAGTGAACCATCCTCTCACTCGTTCCCAAGTTCTCTTCCTGCGCAGGGTCCTGAGGCTGGGGCTTCGAGGCCTGGGAAAGCAACAAAGCATATTCGCTAAACACTGTCTTTAACCAAGTGCCTGGGATGGCAGTTGTGGCCAGACTGGGGTGGCAGTTGGCCATAGGGTTCTAAGTTCTGTTTGGACCTGTCTCCAAGGAAGTGAGGTCATGTGTTGGGCCCAGAGCTGAGCCTTCCCCTCTGATGCGAATAACGTTCTCCATTTTCTTCTGAGGGGAACATATCTGTGTGCGCCTTAGAAACAGCAAGTGAAAAATTAGAAAAGC
>NW_004525456.1:0-939 GCF_000260255.1 Octodon degus
TTAAGAACTTACAATAAAAAAAATTCAGGAACTTTTGGTAAAAAGGACTTCTTTCTATAAATACTGCTTAAGAAAATCAGATAAAATGAAAAAAGACTTATAAGGAAGGAAGAAACAGTCTTTCTGAATGAAAAGTGACACATGGGCATTCGTCAACACAAGAACATGCAGTCTTTTAAATGAGGTAGCAATTCCTCAATATTAAAGGTGTGCAAAGCAATAAAGTCTCATAATTGTTCACTTTAAACTAACTTTATATTAATAAAGTACAATACAATTTCAGAAGTATGCATGAGAATTTTCATCAAAGTTTATTGCATCCTCTACCAAGTGTTTTCTTCCCTAAAGGTTTCCTAGCTCATTGTCAGCTCTGTACCTTCCATGTGGCCTTCTGCCTGTCCATGGACCAGGCTAGCTCTTGGTTCCCCCACCCAGGTGGGCACACTTAGGCATTCACACACCTTCCACCCTGTCGGCAATGCAAAGAGATCCTTACCTCAGATTTTCTGCCAGGCTCAGCTTCTCAACCAGACTTTCTTCCTTGTACTGCAGCTTCTCACCCAGAAAAGACTGGATAATGTCTTTGAACTTTCAACAATCTGAGAGAGCCAGATGCCCCTGGTTCAGTGCACAGTAGCCCCATGACTGTGCCATGGCCTACTAGGGGAGCTGCACCCAACCTAAGGATAAATGCCACCCCCCTCCATGGGTGTGTGTAAGCAGGTCCATGTTTTCATTCTCCAATCTAGTGCACAGATGACAGTTCATGGTCTCGATCTTATGAAAAGGAATGTGAACATTTAAAGGCCTATATATTGATATCATTTAAGTGGTGTATCCAGAGCCAGAATGAATATACCATGATTTCTAAATCTGCATACAGGAAAAAAATTAATAAGCCTGCAGCACTGAAAGTCAAACATTTTTTTTAAAAATTTA
>NW_004525456.1:2508-3658 GCF_000260255.1 Octodon degus
GATTGTATGCTCTCTTGGTGTTGCACACAGGCCTTGTCCACTGATTCCAATCAGCACAGCACCTCTCAGTGCTCTGCTCAATGGACTCCTGCTTGACATGCTCATTACAGAGGGGAGAGGGCCCTGGACACAAGCCTGGGGCTCATTGTGGCTGATGAGATCCATATCTTAATCTAACTTTGGCCTCATGTCTCATCGCTGAAACCCTAGTGACATACTTTGATTGGCAGGCCTTCCTAAGGCCCTCCAGGTACACTGGCTCAGCTATAATTAGATGGGGTGGTTCCTTTATATCCCAGATATATCTGCTCCTACACCAGGGTGTAATGTTGTTCTCTTGAACTCAAAGGAAACGAGTATAAGGTAGGACTCGTGGCTCGTTCTTTAGGGCAGTCTCTTATCTCCATGGTGAACCTTAAGGCTGCTCTAGTTTCAGTTAGCAGCACAAGTCTCCCTGACACCATTATACCAAGACCCCACTATCAACCCATTTCCCCAGCATAATCTGCACAACGTTTTGTCAATAAGAGGTCAAAAGAAGCTTGAATTAAACGAAGTATCATTTCTTCTAGAAATTTAGGTCAACAATGATATAATACATCTACAGGATCTCCTGGGGTGAAGATAGGATCTAATAATAATGATCATTACTCATCTTTAGCAGAGGAGCTAATTCTGTTTTTGGTTGAGGAATCAGTGAGATATTTTAACCTTGGCCTCATTATATGCATCAGTATTAACTAAAAACCATAGTGTCACCCTACACTTCACTGTAAGAGAAATCTCAGCTGACACAGTAGGATTACTATGATTTGGATGTCAGTAGGACTACATAGTTTGTTCCAGCCCAGACTCGACCACATAAGGAGTCCCTGTCTAATAAACAAAAGAATAAGAGAATTTGAAAAATGCTTGGAACCACAGTTTTGCATCATCTTTAACCAAGGTATTAAAATGAACATCTTACATTCTAGAAACATGGGAGAAACATCAACTTGGGAGAAAAGGTCCTTTCTCAGTGTGAAACAACTTGTTCACCATTTCAGGGATCATGAACCATCGCACTTACTGTGCTTTTGCAGCTCCCTAGCCATGGAATAGACAGTAGCTTCAGACACAAGAAAACGTTGTTTGAGTTCATGAAACTTCT
>NW_004525456.1:5510-5976 GCF_000260255.1 Octodon degus
TCATCTACAGGTAGCCCTTAATCAATATGAAGAAACTTGGCAAGTTCCTTGTGGTAAGGACTACTGTAACTTTCTCTCTACCTCCCTTGCATGCTTGACACAGTGCTTTAATCAAAAGGCATTTTATGGGAGCCAGGGATGTAGCTCAGAGGAACAGAATCTGCCCTGCAAGGACAAGGTCCTGAATGCAGTTTCTGATATAAAATAAATGGCATGATAAATCATCTTCAATAACTTAAAGTCCAAGTAGCTTATCTTTAGAGAGATATTTTATTCTATCTTCTTGGATAGTGTAAAAGAAAGGCAGAGCAGAGGTGTTAGCTGATTCTCTCCTTTTTTTTAAATAATTTTATTGAGAAACAAATAGCAATGAGACAGTTTCAAAACCAATTAGTAGGACAGTTTCAATAATTAATACATTGAATACTATTGACTTAGTGGTTATTCATTGTACAAGATGCAGACA
>NW_004525456.1:11981-13134 GCF_000260255.1 Octodon degus
ACCATTTTGTATCTGTATATACAAATAGTTAAGATAGATATACAGCAATTTTCTCTTAATTCAGTGAGAAGAAGGATTTGTACTAATAGTATTTGGACAGGATATCATGTCTGCATCTTGTCCAATGAAAACCCACTATGAAGACAAAAATATGCACTGTATTAATTATTAAAACTGTCCCATTAACCTGTTCTGAAACTGTCTCATTGCTATTTTTTTCTCAAAATTTTTTAAAAAGCTTTGATATTTTGCACACATATATAAAGGATTAGAATACTATGTGAAAGCAGTGGAGTTTGAACATACGCTAGATTTTGGCATTCTATTTATGTATACAGGCCCAGTGATGATATCCAAAGGAGTTAAGCTATGATAACCTGTTCATATTAGGGCCAACTTATCCCATAGAGATAAAAGGTGCCCCAAACTGATGAGATCAACTCAAAATGATTTTTAGACTTTACTTCATAATATTCATTGGTTCCATTGAGAATTTGGGCTAATTTCTCCACTGTTATTGTCATTTTCCTTTAGAGAAGTTAAATTAATATACTTGCTTACACAGATGGTCATATTAGGTTAAGGGAGGCTATGTGATGGTTTGCTCTTTCAAAATATAGGACACAGGTGGGTGGTGGCCCATTGTGTGATTAGGTACTACAAGGTGACATTGTGACATCACAAGAAAAGCAACCTCAAGATCTTCACGACAGGCCACATGACAGATTACCACATGCTGGCAGTGTGTGCAGCTGGGGGAGTTGAGGCACTTGAGAACACGTGTGGAAAGCAGGAGAAGAAAATGGATGTTGCAAGCTCCTGGGGTTCAGGTAGGGGTAAGGGAGATGGTGGAATCAACAGGGAGGTGCAGAACAAAGCAGAAGCCAGAGATATTGTTATATGGGACAGAGGATTGGCTAATGACATAGTTGGGGGTGGCAGACAAGATAGAGGTTCTGGTGGAGGGTAAGAACAGCAGATAAGGTGGGAGAGAAGCGGGAATAGAGCAAGGAAGGTGTGGGTGTGTTTTCAGAGTCAACAAAGGCTTTTAAGGAATTTCTGGCCATGTACTACTGTAATGACAGAAGTTTCAAGGGGTCAAATGTACCCACTTCAGGCCATTGGCTGCCATTGTGGCCATTTGCTCTGGCAG
>NW_004525456.1:13933-14390 GCF_000260255.1 Octodon degus
CATGTGAATTTAGCAGTTTGTACTTGGGCTGGAACCTATCAGTGTCCTTTAATTCCAACAAACATACCAGCAAGGTTGCCTGCGACCACTCTAACCTCCCTCCACATCTATACTTGAGATAGTGAGTTCTGACTGGACCAGTGTGTGGTTCTCCGATATTCCATGGACCTCCATCCCAATTCCTCTCCAGAATTTCAGAGTCCATCAAATTACCACTTCATAGCCCCAAGGGAAATGGTCACGTGCTCACAACCACGGGCTTGTGCACCATGCTTCCGATGTCTACATTCCCTTCTCTCTGCCCATCAGGGCCTGCAGCCAGCTCATTCATACCTTTGAGGTGTGCGAAATGGGGTGGGAAAGAGGTCCTGTGTGCTCCCTGCTCCTCTTCCTTCCTCATTCTCTTATGAGACTTTGGGGTGAGGTTTTTTCCTTTGAGTTGGGGATTTTTAGAGGA
>NW_004525456.1:15764-16894 GCF_000260255.1 Octodon degus
TTAAATCAGTATAGCTCTAGAGAAATTCAGAGGCTCATCAATATCAACTTCCAAAATGTTTACTCTAGCAGGATGGACAACACCCAGGAAATTGGCAGTTCCCTAGATATATGTAAAATGCCAAAGCTGAGTCAAAAAGGTATACAAATTTGAATAACCCAATAATGGAAAACAAAATTGAAAATGTCGGAGTGAGTGAGAAGACCTGGGGCCCTCCGGATCCTGAACAGACACAGAGCGCAGACCTGGCAAGTGAATGAGACGACAGGGGGCCACAGGATCCTCATTTCACCCAGACTGCAGGCCCAGCAGGGTACCCTTCAGCAGAACTCCCTGCATAGAGGCTAGAGGCAAGACCCACCCAGCTGATTCAGGAGCAGAACATATTACCAGAGAGACACAAAGGGTTCAACTCTAACGCCTGCAGCAGAAAGAAGTGGAGCATACAGCCAGAACCAAACACCCACCTGGAGGAATCTGAACTCCGTAGATCCAGACCTGGTGCTAAGGTAATAACTCTTTCTGAGCTCTACACCAAAGGTCAGGAGAGAGTGGTATACAAAATGACAAAGAGAAGTCACAAAATGTAGTTTCAGGCCTCAAGTCCACCCAGTACAAATGCAGAAGACACTAGCATTGAGGAAACTGGAAATCACATGCCAGATATCTCTGAAATAATAGTGATGACAGTAAAGGATCAACTGTAGAAAGGTATAGAAGAAATCAGATCAGAAATAATTTCGGAACAAAAAATGTAGTGGTAACTATAATCAAAGAAGTACTAAATGCTTCTAAAGAATATACTGATAAAAAAATAGAGGAGAATATAAACATGATGGAACCCCTGAATAAACAATTTAGGAAAAAATAGAATTTATGAAACAGGTTCAAAGTGATATACAGGAAATTAAAACCTCAATCGTAAGCTGGATAAAACATTTGCGTGAAAGTGAAAATAGACTTTCTGACTTGAAAGACACCATTGCAGCTATTGAAAAGGTAAGAAAAGATCTCTTTAAAACAACTAGAATGCAGGAAAAAATAATTCAATTACTGCAAAACAATGCAAACATGAACAATGTGAGACTAATAGGTATCAATGAGAAAAAAGGAGTCAATACAAATGATAT
>NW_004525457.1:0-16959 GCF_000260255.1 Octodon degus
AGCTTACAGTGTAGAATGCATTGCCAGAATGTCAAGAGAAAGCACAAGAAGGTCAACACCAGTAACTTCTGGCCACTTGAATGGCAGATCGCTTCTTTCTTTCTTCTTTCTTTCTTTCTTTCTTTCTTTCTTTCTTTCTTTCTTTTTTTCAAATAGTTTTCTGATGTAAGTATCAGTTATTTTGCGGTTAGGAAGAAGAGTGATTATTTTGTCCAAAAGCATTACAATTCACTGGCTCAGGCGCAAAGGAAAGGCAACCCTGAAATGTGAGGGTGTGAGCCCCACAGTCACGGGCAGTGCACAGTGCAATGGGCGAGTCTGTATCAGCTCCACTAGAAGAGTGCGGAGCTGCTCAGAAGGCTTACAGGGAAGTGCACCACATTAAAATTCAGCTGAAAGTGACCTAAGCTGAAGGTGACTGTGCATTCAAGTGGACACTGCCAATTGGAAGGAAAACCATGTAAGTGCTGACAGCCAGCAAGGGATGTCTGGCAAGCACTGGGCAGAGACAGAGGGCTGTCCCAGCAGGATGGCTCAGATCCTCCACAAAGCCAGGGAGGACTCCTCCTCTCACAGTGACAGGGCCTCCCCAGGGTGGCAGCCAGAAATGTTGCACAGGAGACAGCTGGACAGATGCAAAGCGAGGATGCCTCTCAGTAACCACCAGATGCCAGAGGAGCTAGTGTCAGCCATGCTGTCCAGAGATATCCAAATGGCCAGTGACAGGTAAATGAAGAAGGGTGTGAGTATGTCAGGTTCTGAGCACTTCCATCCACTCTCACTCAGTGTCCACTGAAATTGTCTCAGGAAGACCAGAGTACTCTCAGGACCTATGAGGAGAAGCAACATGTTCTCTCCCAAAACAGTTCAGGATCTGAGTGAGTCACTGAGGCAGCTGACAAAGAGATTTTACAAAAGGAAGAAAAGTGTTTCAGTTTCAAAAAGCACCAAAAGCTGCAAAAAGATAGAACATCCTGTTTCTTCATCACTTAGTAGGAGGAAAATAATAAAAACAGTGACTTATGGATTCATATTTGGGAAGGAGCAGAGACATAACACTGGCCAGGAAAGATCTGCTTCACTATCTCAAAAGCAAAAGCAGTCCTGTGATGAAGAGCTCTAGTGCTGGCTGCATGACCAAGGGCAATTTACCTCTCCATGCGTCAGCTTCCTGCATAAAGTGGAAAGAATATTGTGTGCTTCTTCTAGCCTTCTGCAAGAAGCAGTGTGAACACATGCCTTATGCATACTAGACAGTGCCTAGACCTGCCAGGCACTCAGTGACACGAGCCACGTGATGAGCCCATCACTGCCGTGATTACCAGCAGTTCTCACTACAGCCTCCTCCTAAGTCCAGCAGCTCTGTAGTCCAGCTGCAAAGGTTGCTTCTCGTGTGGCTTACTGTGTGCTTTTCTTCAATGAGCACGGGGCCCAACTTTATATAAAGACACATGGCAAGGGCTAGATCAAGCCAATCAGATCACAGTTGCACAGAGGTGGTGCATCATACTGCAAGTCCAGGACCAAAAAGACCCAACGGAGATAGAGGAAGGAAAATAGATTAATACAATATTTCTCACCTTGGAGACATCAAAATCTTGGCTCATCATGTGTGGTGTGACCCATTTGTCCAAATACCTACCTACATAGAAGATGTGTGTGTGTGTGTGTGTGTGTGTGTGTGTGTGTGTGTGTGTGTCACAAAATCTCATAGAAAATGATGGGTACATATTTAATATTCTGGAGAAAGTGAAAATTGAAATATAGAGAAATTAGGATCAGAAGAGACAGTTAATAGTATCCATCTCTGAGAAATTTGTGACAACTTCTATATAATTAATTTAAGCAAAATGTTATCATGCCTGGGGAGAGACTTTTATCTTCTGCTTAAACATTTGCTAGAAATTTACTATCATAATTAAAGGGGTGGACTGTGCTATCAGACTGCCTGGGGTTCTAAACACAGTGTCAATATTTATAATATTTTCATAAGGTAAAGAACTTAGTGACTGACACACTACAGATACATTTTTATTTTCATTAATGTGGACTTCTTTTATTACACTTTTACTTGTATTTACTTTAAAGACTTTAGAAAATGAATGAAAAGTAAAATATAAATTAAAAAGAAAGAAAGTAAAAATCTTCTGTTATGTAATATTTCAAAATCAGTAACTGTTAACATTGTGAAAAAGTTGCAGTTTTCTTCAATTAATGTCAGAATTACTACCAGAGTTCAAAAGATATTTTATAATTTATTTTTATCACCTGTCAAATATAGTGAAAACTTGGCATATGTTTCACTGAGGCATACTTCACGAAAACATTTTTGTCATGAAATATTCCTCTAAATCATTATTTTGTGGCATACAGAATATTACATTGCACAAGAGCATTTAAGAACTTACTGTTTCTAACTATTTTGAAAGTTTTAAAATTTTACTGCTTTTAAAAGTGTTGAACATGCTTGGAGCTTAATGTTTGTGCAACTCTATGATCTTTTCCTTAACATAAATTCCCAGGAGTAGATGTTCCAAAATCTAAAGTAATAAACATTATCAAGGACTTTGATCTGGGTAATGGATTTTGATTGGAATGCACTGTTGCTCCAAAATGCTCTTTCAAATTCTGGTTAGAAGTATGTGACATTACCATTCTGAATCTCTATAGCCAACAGGATTTTTTAATTCATTATGAGATGCATAGTCTCTTTGGTATAGCAATAGGAAGACCTCTAAAATTTTGCTAAGAAAAAACAACCCTTCCTGGTGCTTTTTTATTTTACAAATAATTTTTAAAACATTGGAAACAATACAGAATTTCAAAAGAAAACCCAAGATAATAGGTATTCAATAATGGTTATTATATTGCATATTGCTGTCTTCAAAGTAGATGTTCAGATTACCAGATATAAGCATGCAAAATTGGTCAAAAAAGTAAGCATTAACAGTTCTTTTCAATAAACCAATAGAAATTAGTCGCATAATTATCTTAGCTATTATCCAAGAGTTATATCTCCAAACTTGTGGAGTTTGTGGTTGATTCTTGATCCAATGCTGGAATTATGGGTATGAGTGCCCTGGGGAGATATTCTGCATTACAACATAAGGAAGAGAAAGAGGCATGAGCTGCTGCCACTCCTTTGCTCTCTCTGCTCTTTGCTGCCGCCATGAATAGATGTTCTCTGCCCAGTGCCACTCTGCCTTGGACCCAGCTGAGTATGGACTGAAACCTCCATCAGCTGAGCTAAATAAACCTTTTCTTCCTTCATTTTGGGTGTTGAGTATTTGTCCCAGCAATGAGAGAAGAGTAACTGAGACATGGGGTTACAGGCATGTATCGTCATGTGCAGTTTGGAGGCTGGCACAGGATGCCTGGGCTTCTGGGGCTGGCATTGCAAGCAGTACCAAGCATCGAACCCAGGTCTTTGCACTTGCCAGGTAGGCACTTAGACTGCTGAGCTATCTTCCTAGCCCTGGTGATTTCTTTTGACATGCAAAAACTTTTTAATAAGATGAGATCCCAGTTGTTAATTATTTGAAGTATTGCCCATACAGTTTAGGTTCTGTTTATGAATTCTCTGGCTACCCTTATGTCTTCAAGATTTCTACCTACTTTTACTTCCTGTAGATTTAGTGTTTCAGTTTTAATATTTAGATCTTTGATCCATTTTGACTTTAATTTAGTGTATGGTGATGGACATGGATCTACTTTTAGTCTTCAGCATGTGGAGAGCCAGTATTTCCATTTAGTAAAGAGGCTATCTTTCTTTCCGTGAATATGTTTGGCCCTTTTGTCAAAGGCAAGGTGGCTGAGTGTGTTTCTGGTTGTGTCTGCATCTTCCAATCTGTTCCGCTGATCCTCAGCTCTGTTTTTGTTGTTGTTGTTGTTGTTGTTGTTGTTTTGCCTGTACCATGCTGATTTTATCACAGTACTCCTGTAGAATAATTTCAAGTTAAGTATTGTGATGGCCCCTGATTTGCCTTTGTTGCCCAGAATTGCTTTTGCTAGTATAGGTCTTTTGTGGCTCTATATAAATTTGAGGAATGTTTTCTCTAGATCTGTGAGGTATAGTAATGCTATTTTGACTGAGATTGCATTGAATCTGTATAACAATTTTGGGAGTATGGCCATTTTTGCAATGTTGGGTCTTCTTATCCATGAGCAAGGAACGTCTTTCCATTTTTTAAATCCTCTTCAATCTCTTTTTTAGAATATTATAATTTATAAACCTTTTACTTCTGTTGTTAGATTGCTTCCTAAGCATTTCATTTTTTTGAATCCTATGGTGAAGATATGGTGTGCTTAATTTTCTCTCAATGTGTTTGCTGTTTGTGTATAGGAATGTGATTGATTTTTCACTGCTGACTTTGTATCCACCTATGATACTAGGTTTGTTTATTAATTCTAGGAGTCTTTTGGGGATCTTCCATGTACAGTACCATGTCATCCTTGAGGAATAATTTACACTTCTTTCTTTCCTCTCCTTATTCCTTCTATTTCTCTCTCATGTCTAATTGCTCTGGCTAATGTTTCTAGAACTATATTAAATAGGACTAGTGACAGTGGTCATCCTTGTCTTGTACCTGATTTTAGAGTAAAAGCTCTCAGTTTTTGTCTATTTACAAGGATGCTGGCTGTTGGTTTGTCATATATGGCTTTTATCAGTTTGTGGTAAAGACCATCTATTCCAGTTTTCTATAGGGTTTTATCATGAATGAATGTTAGACTTTGTCAAAAGATTTTTCTCCATCTATCAAAATGATCATGTGATTTTTGTCTCTGATTCTGTTTACACAGTGTATGACATTTATGGTTTTGTGTATATTGAACCATCCCTGAATTCCTGGGATGAATCTCATTTGGTTACAGTATATAATTTTCTTAATGACTTGCTATATTCTGTTTGCTATTACTTTATTGAGAATTCTTGTATCTATGTTAATTAGGAAGATTAGCCTATAGTTCTCCTTTTTGATTGGGCCTTTCTCTGGTCTGAGTATCAGGGTAATATTTGTCTCTGGATATGAGTTAGGGAGAATTCCAGTTCTATTTCATTAAAAAGTTTGAAAAGAATTGGAATTAAATCTTCTCCAAAATTCTTGTAGAATTCATCTGTGAATTCATCAGGACCTGAACTTTCTTTTTTGGTAAGATTTTTATTATGCTTTCAATTTCGTTGACTGATACTGGATTATTCAGGATTTTTTTTTTTTTTATTTTAGGGAAGGGTCTACAGGGTGTTCAGGTTCTCACTGCTGGACCCAACTCATAGTGATCCACCTGTTTACAGCCACCCAAGAGCTGGGATTACAGGCATGTGCCACCTTACCCAGTCTCAATTGCCATCTCAGTGTGCCCTGGGGGCAGGGCCAGCATGGCAGGCCCAGGGATCGAACCTCAGACCTCTGTGCTTGCTTGCAGGTGCTTTAATCCACTGAGCTATTTGGCCAGCCCTATTCAGGATTTTTATATCTTCTTAATTCAGTTTTGGTAATTCATATGTATCTAGGAATCTGTCCATTTCTTCTGTGTTTTCTATCCTATTGAAGTAAAGAATTCTGAAGTAGGTATTGATGATCTGAATTTTTGTAGGATCTGTAGTGATTTCACTCTTTTTCTTTCTTATTCATGAATTTGAGTTTTTTCTTTCCTTTTTCTGAGAAGGTTGGTTAGGGGTTTATCGATTTGATTTATTTTTTTCAAAGAACCAACTCTTCAATTCACTAATTCTTTCTATTATTTTCTACATGTCCATTGCATTATTATAATTTCCTGCCTTCAGGGCTGGGGATTTAGCTCAGTGGTAGAATGCTTGCCTAGCAAGCTGGAAGCCCTGAGCTTGGTTCTTTGCACCAAAAACAAATAAACTTCTCCTAAAAAGCAATTCAACAACAACAACAACAACAACAAAATACAATAAAATAATTTCCTGCCTTCTTTGGGCTTTGGGCTTAACTTGCTCTTCTTTTCCTATAAGCTGGAGTTACAGCATAAGTTGTTTATTTGTGCATACTGTGTTTACCTGATGTCAAAATTCACTGCTATAAATTTCCCTCTGAGGGCTACTTCCATTGTACCTCACAGGTTCCGGTATGTTGTTTTTGTTTGATTGCGAATATTGTTTAATTTATTCTTTAATTTCATTTGTGACCCACTGGTTGTTGAGGATGGTGTTATTTGATTTCCATGTGTTTATGGGGTTTTTGCAATTTCTTTTGTCAATAATTTGCAATTTCATTGCACTATAATCAGATAATATGCATGGCATAATTTCAAGACCTTTACATTAACCTAAGCATGTTCTATTTTAGAGAATGTCCTATGTGCAGTTGAAAAAAATGTGTATTCTGATGTTGTTTGGTGGGACACTCTGTAAAGGTCTACTAAGTCCATTTCTTCACAAGTTTGGTTCAGTTATATTACTTCTTTGCTGATTTTTAAGTCTAGTTGATCTAACTCTGTGAAATGGGGTGTTAAGATATCCTGTTGCGACTGTCATCCATTGTTTGATATTTTTATGTCTGTTAAAATGAGTCTTGTATAGCTGAGGACTGTATTTGGTGCAGGGTCTCACTACACAGCTCAGACTCATAGTGATCCTCCTGTTTTCAGCCTCCCCAGCACTGGCATTACAGGTGTGCACCTCCACACTCAGTCTCAGTGGCTGGCTCAGGGGGTGGGGCTGGTGCAGCATATGGTGGCAGGGATCAAACCCCAATATTTGTTATCTTGTTCTCCTGCAGTTCTTCCCTGACAAGTTTATAGTGATCTTCTTTATTTGTTTTGATCATTCTTGGTTTGAAGTTGATATTGTCAGCACCCAGAAAAGCTACCCTTATTTTTTTCTGGGTTCCTGTCACATGGAGTATTGTTTTCCATCCTTTGATTTTCAGTCTATGCTTTTCCTTTTGAGTTAAATGTGTTTTGTGCATACAGTATATTGTCAGATTTTTTTCTTGAACCATTCTGCCAGTCTGTTTCTTTTTATTGGTTAATTGAGGCCTTTTACAATAATGATTAGTACTGATATATATTGGCCTATCTTTGTCATGTTATTTTCTTACTGCTGGTTCTATACATCTCCCCTTTGTTTAATTTTTACCCTGCTTGGTGATTTCATTCTATTGTTATTCTTGGAATTGTCATTTTTATCTCTTTCTAGAACATCTTTCAGTTTTCTCTGTTGGATTAGCTTGGTGGTCATGAATTTCTTCAGTTGTTCTTTGTCATGGAAGTACCTTATTTATGCATTAATTTTTGAAGATAATTTGCAGGGAACGTCATTCTGTGTTGGAAGTTGTTTTCTTTCAGGATCTGAAAGATTTCACTCCAAGCACTTCCTGACTTGATGGTTTGTGTTGTGAAATCTGCCATGATTTTGATGAGCTTTCCATTATTGGTGATCTGATTCTTTTCTCTAACAGCTTTTAACATGTTGTTCTTGTGCTAAAACTTTCACTCTTTGGACACACATGGGAACTAGTGACTGGCACAAAAAGGTACTCAAAACTTATTGAAAATATTTGTTGAATAGATTATGCAAAACTTGATATCAGCCTTCTTGGAAACCACAAGGAAGTTTTTTTTGAGTGAGGTCCCCAGATTTAAAAATGCACTCATTCAAGACATCATCAACACATCAGTAGTAGGCAGCAGAACAGAGTAAGAGCAGCCTGTACCTTGTTGTTTATTCTTATACAGGTTGTTATCACACATTTACATTCTTCTATGCTAGCCTAAGAAGCATATGCATGTCTCTCAATGCTATCATGGTTACATAAGTATATCTCACTCTGTGCCTGCACTAGACAATGGAATTGTGTCCTTACTTTCCTCAAACACTCTAGCTTTGACTTAGTCTGAATAGTTTTCCAAGTGTGCCTCATTATATTCTGTTAGAAATTGCCATAAAGCCTAAACACTAGAAAGAGAAAGAGGAATACTGTAACAAGAAGGCTACCCTTTGCACATCTACCTTTTTGTTCTAGTTTGGATGTGGAGTGTCTCCAAAGGCCCATGAATTAAAGGGTTGGTGACCTCCTATGGTATAACTAGAAGTTAGTGGAACCTTTGGGAAGTGGGGCCAAGTGGAAAAAGTAAGGTCAATGAAAGCATGTCTTTGAAGACGATCTCTCTTTCTCTTTCTCTCCCTCTCTCCTCCCCTCATTCTGATAATGAGATCAACAGCTTTCCTGTCATTCTTCCCACCATGATGCTGTGCCTTGCCACAGGCCCAAAGGCAAAGTGACTGTGGCTGAACTGTCTTAAACATGAGCCAAAATAAATAAATCTTTCCTCCTTATAAATTGATTTATTTCAATCATTGTGTCACAGGAACATAAACCTGACTAACACACCTTAGGAAACAAAAATGTGAAATTTTTATAGATGTTAATGGGTTGGAGAGAAATTTAGCACTTTAAGTCAGCAGAGAAACCTCAATTGTCAGAATTTGGAGAGAGGGAGAGAATGGGACCCAGAGAAACAGAGGGGGGGAAGGAGAGAGAGAGAGAGAGAGAGAGAGAGAGAGAGAGAGAGAGAGAGAGAGATTAAAGAGTGGATTCAAAGAAAGGCTTTAAAATGTTCTGTGGCTGAGGTTGTGTAGAGGAACAAGCCACATGTAATAGGTCCACAGAAAATAAGAGTGAGTCTTTCATTACAGATCCAGACAACTAAGGTAAATTTCAAGGAGTTTGAACTGAGTGTAAAAATTAAATTCTTTTTCTGCTAGAAATAGAAGGAAAAGAAAAATATAGCAGAACCTAAGCAAAGGCAAGTGGAAGTCCGTGTGGTCAATGTGTATTGGTGCAGATAAAGAATCAGGTCCTTATGTGGAGCTGGGACACAAGCATGGGGAGCTGCAGAGAGCGCGACTCTTGGCAACTTGTTACCCACAAGCAACTCTGAGGCCTGGAAAGTTTTGACCTGCAGTAAGAGCAGTTAGTTCCATGACCCGCATCCTCACCAGCCTCTATTCTTGCTTGTCTTGTCCTTAATATATTTAATGAGGTACACATACCATCTGTTCACGCATCATCTACAATGCAGTGGGTTTTAGTACACTCAAAGAGTTCTGTAACCATCACCACTATTCAATGTCAGGATATTCCAGAACATTTTCATCATCACCCTCCATCAAAAAACTACCCCCATTAGCAATCATCCTTCATCTCTATCTCCCAAGCCCATGTAAAACTTAAATCTATCTTTTCCCTCCTCTAATTTGCCTATTGTGGATATTTTATATAAAGGAAATATTAATTTTTTTCTGTCAGGCTCCTTCATTTAGCAAAATGCTTTCAGAATTCACTCATGTTGTAATAAGCAGAAGGATTTCATTCCCATTTATGGCTGAATAATATCCTACTCTATGGATAGAGCATGTGTCATATAACCATTTATCAGCTGGTGCTTATTTGCATTCTTATTTGTTCTGAGCAATGCTGCTGCTAACATTCATGTACAAGCATTTCTGTGGAGACACATTTTTTTTTCATTTTTTTTATTTGAGAGAGAGAGAGAGAGAGAGAGAGAGAGAGAGAGAGAGAGAGAGAGAGAGAGTGGTGTGTGTGTGTGGCCAGCTCAGCCCACCAGGGGGCGGGGCTGGCTGGCATGTGGTGCTGGGGATCGAACCGCGGTCCCTGATGCTTTGCCAAACTTGTTCCAAATAGGTGCTTTAGACCACTGAGCCATCTCTCCAGCCCGGAGACACATTTTTTAATTACCCTAGATGCCTACCCATATGCCTATGGGTAGAATTGCTAGGTCATGAAGTGAATTCTGTGTTTTCTGATTTGAAGAATTACCAGATTTCTAACAGAGCTTCACTATTTTACATTCTCACAAGCAATTCTTGTCAACACTTCTTAATGCTATCATTTGGATTATAGTCTTCTAGTGAATGTAATGTCTCACTGCGGTATTTCACTAGACTGTTGACTCACATTTCTAATGACTTCTGACACTGAGCCCTTTTTGTTGTGCTTATTGACTATTCTAGTCTCCCTAATCTATTTCTCACCCAACACCAGAATTATTACAAGTCCTTAACTTGTAACAGAGCTCAACATTCACTTGCTCAAAGTTTTATGAAAGCTACCACATTACACTTAGACCAAAACCCAAATCCTTCAATATAACAGGTCCTGCAAGATGTGACAATTATTTCACTAATTTGCCTGTTTTACCTTTACTGATTTGTCAGTCTTTCCTATTTGAATGGGGAAGAGATATTATTTACATATCCCCATGATCCCCAGACCTGGAATAACACTTATGAATATGCCCACACCCTCAGTGTCCCCAAATGTGCTTATGTCCTCTATGGCCCCTGCTTTCATTACTCCTTTCTTTCTTTCTTTCTTTCTTTCTTTCTTTCTTTCTTCTTTCTTTCTTTCTTTCTTTCTTTCTTTTTCTTTCTTTCTTCTTTCTTTCTTTCTTTCTCTCTCTCTTTCTTTCTTTCTTTCTTCTTTCTTTCTTTCTTTCTTTCTTTCTTTCTTTCTTTCTATTCTGTATTTAGGACAGGGTCCACAGGGTTTACAGGGTCTTACTATGTAGACCGGACTCATAGTGATTCTCCTATTTTTGGCCTCCCAAGTGCTGGGATTACAGGCGTGCCCCTATACCCAGCTTCATTCTCCATCTCAGTGTGCTGCAAATGTGGGGCTGGCACAGATTGAGCCCTGGCCGCTGCGCTCTGCCTAAGCAGGCACTTTAGTCCTCTGAGCTAGCAGGTCGGCCCTTCATTATTCTTTTCTTATTGCTGAGACAGAATGCCCAAGGCCACAATTTAGAGGAAGAAAGGCTCATTTCCGCTCATAGTCGGTAGAGATTCAGTCCATAGGCAGCTGTTCCCAGGAAGGGCAGCACAGCCAAGGACCATTGCAGCAGAGAAACTGTCTATGGCAGGGAATCCGAAGGCAGCAAAGCAACAACAGAGAGGCAGAGCCCAGGCTGTACTCTGCCTGACTGGGGCCACCACACACAGTGTGGGGCTTCCACCATTCAAACACAGAAATGTGCTAATTCCTACCAGTGAATTAATTCAGTACCATACACCCTTAATCCCAGTATCACATGCTTGAGACAGCACCAGCCCTGGAAAACCCCACCTAGCAGGGCACGAGGCTTTGGGGGGATGTCTAGATATAGCCAGTACACCTCCCAGGCATAGAACAACGCCTGTGAGCACACCGATGTGCCCGTTAACCCTGAGTCTCAAGACAGGCCTGTGAACATTCCTGTGTCCAGTAAATCCTGATGCATCTGGAAAAGCAAATGCTTTCCTTATGTGTGAATAATTAGGACATTTAGAAAATGATTTTCCCAAAATATAGATAATCAATGTACACTACTATGCTAATGTAAAGTGACATAAATGCACGTCCTTCATTTACTTAGATGGAATAATAATGGCATATTAACTTGTCTCATTAGAACAGCACCTACCAGCAGATCTGGAAGTACAGAGTATAATGCAAGTACACATATTTGTGGTAGCTCATTTAATTCAATCCCCATATTTACAGAGTGCTATCAGCTGCTGGAATGTTTTCAACTAGCATGACTCCCATCCACATGCTGCATATTTGCCCCTCAACAATATTTTAAACAGACAGCAGATAGGTCAGGCCATAGGCCACTACCATCCTGCAGATTTATCATGCAAGTTTCATCGCAGCAGCTGGCATTGGTGTCTGTCCAGATTCTTCATCAGTGCTGTGTCCTAGTGGAGGAAGGCACTGGTGATCCCTAGTGACACTGCACCTCTGCACATTCCACACCCTGTGATCCCCTCCTATGCCTGCCTTCTGCTCCATAAAATGCAAAGGTCATTTTAAACTGCCCTACAAGGTCTCAATCCCTTTGGGGGTTTGAGGCTTCTATGACCACACCCTAAGAAATTTGCTTAAATAATTAGAGGTTAATGAAGAAATTCTTATACTATTTTTCTTAAAATGAGCAGTCATCCATTTGAGGGCCTAAGGTTTTTTCCATGGATAGCACCCTTTAACCCTTGCTTTTCTAACTGTGTTACATTGTTGGACCAAAAGACAAGGAGTAGCTTCTACCCAAGCCTCAATGACATATCTCCTCGCAGACAAACTGATCTGCATATTTGTCTGCAATCACTCATCCATCTGTAATGACTGAAACTTTTTTTTGGTTAGGATTTTTATGTCTTCTTTTTTTCTAATATTTTTTCATAATTTTCTTGAGAAACAAATAGCAATGAGAGTTTCAAACCAAATTGGTAAGACAGTTTCAATAATTAACACACTGCATACATTCTTCCTACTGGTTAATTACTGTACAAGATGCGGACTTGATATCCTATTTACAAACACCATTAGAACAAATCCCTCTATTCATTAAGAGAATGTAACTATATATCTATCCTAACCACTTTGAATACACAGATACAAAATGGACATTCCTCTGTATCCCTATAGGTGTGTAAACTCAGCAAAATATTCTAAAAGAGTTCAGTAGTCCATAATAGTATTGGGTCTTCCGCTTCACTGGCAATGTCAAAAATTGTTGACCTGAGTCCCCTACAGCTCAACATAACAGCATGGCTTTACTTCTTATACTTCGTTTTTATACTTTTCTGCTGGATGGTTAAGACCAAGGTAAAGCAGGACCTATGCAACAAGAGTTGTAGCTTTTGGGTCTGATAAGGTCAGTGAAATCCCCTCAGGATTTATCCTGAGATCCTGTACCTCAGATTGTAGAACCTTTGTCAGTGTCAGCCATGTAGATGAGTCACGGCCATTGCTTGGCCAATGTGCTCTCTATGAAAGCCTGAGAAAATGTTTTCTCTCCATGTGACTCTCCTTAGGCACACTCTACATCATTGATCACTTTCCTCTTTGGCCCCATAATCTCCTTGATCAGAAAATTTGGGACACTACCCAGTTACATGATGTTACAGTACAAGTTCTCATATGTCCTGAGTCTTAATTGACCTTGGAAGGCTAGGGCCAAAATGTTGGCTTTCTTTGCAGCCCTCCTTTTTCTCTAATTTGGGTCTGCAAACTTAGGTTGTTAACCCTCCACAAGAGAAGCTTATTGTTATTACCATACAACCTAGGCTGTTAAGCTTAACCTCACTATCTGTCTGAATATCAAACATCTTAGGCATAACATGGAACAGGTATTTTTCATCAAGTATTGATATGTTGAACTTTAAGTCCCTACAGAATATGATGAAAAAACATTTAAAAATTAGAATATATTTTAAAAATAGGTATAAAGAATTATATAATTCTTATGTTTACACATAAGTCCAAAAATCTCACCATATACAACCTTGAAGCAGGACAGTCCTACAACATTCCTTTTCCTGTCTCTTGCCTTCATTCACCACCCCCTTCTTTTTGAACAGTCATCTACCCGAGAGACAGCACAGCAGCAACTGGCATGTCATGACAAGCAGCCCATATTCAGAAGACCAGAATGACAGGCACTCCAAGCATGAACCTACTATTACAGATTACCATCCTCAGTGCAGTTGCTTAGTCCACAGGTATCAATATATATAGTTAGTCAGGTTAAGAATCTTTCCAATTAACTGCTAGATTCAAACACCTTCTGGAGATTCTCAGGATTATTGCCTTGCCCATCTTCTACATATAACTATATCACTTGTCACTGTCATGTTTCCTAGCTCTTCTCCTTTCCCTGTCTTAATCAGTTAGTCCTCAAGTTCCTTTCCTTTTACTTGTATTATACCTTTCCATTTGTATTTCTTCTTTTGAGTTCTTATACTTGGGAGACTATATGATATTTACACATGTGTGTCTGGGTTACTTCACTTATGAGTACACCTTCAAGTGGCATCCACTTCAGTATAAAGGCTTCGAGTTTATCATAGCTGAGTAATACTCCATTGTATAAAAATACCACATCTTTTTCAACCATTCCTCAGGTGATCGGTATCTTGGTTGTTTCCAAGCTTTGGCTATCACAAATTGTGCTGCTACAAACATAGGCACACATACATCCCTATGATAATGTGTTCAAATCCTCCGGGAAGATTCCCAGGAGAGGAACAGCTGGCTTAAATGGTGTAATGACTGAAACTTAAGTTGTATCTCCATCACAAAGATTCCAATCAACCCACTCCCTCTTGTCCTGAATTCTGCCCCTTTCTCTCATCAGCTAGGTTGCTATGGTGGTAGTGGACACCCCCATTCCTTTCCCAAGTGACCAAAGGCCCCACTGCGCTGTCCCAACCTCCACCTGGTCTCCCTCGAGTTCTCTCATGCCCAAAGGCCAGGCCATGCCAGCTCCCAGTCTCACTGAACAATGAAGCCACTGAGTAAATTATTAACACTCAGCAGGAGAGGCCACGAAGCTTACTAGAGCAGCCTCATGTTATGAGGCATTTGTTCCTAGCCTCGAACCAGCTCTTGGATGAGGACAGGAGTTATTGTCACTTCCACTTTGCAGATGAAAACATTACCTCACCATGACTATATTAGTCACTTTACAATTGTTGGGACAGAAATGGAGCAGTGGGGTAATGTGCTCAGCATTAGCTGGACGGAGTGGGCCAGACAGAGCCCAGATTCTAACTTACTGCTTCAGTGTCGCTCGCCTGGGTTCTGCCCCTCACCTCTGCATTTCCTCTCCGTTCCCTGCACATGCACACACATGTGCTCATGCACATGCCAAGTCAAAAAATCTGTGGTGCCTGAACGGTTTCAAAACAAATCTAAAAGCTAGGTCTTTTCTGTCTGCAGACAGAGAGAAGCAATTGCTGGGGCATCTGCAATGAAGAAGTGTGCCAAAAGGAGATGATTCCATTTCCAAGAAACAGCCCACTGTGGCAGCCCCAGAGCTGTCCACAAAGCAGCTACCATCTCAGGACATGCACGCAGCTCTAATTACCAGGAGGGCTGCTGAGATGAAAAGGAATCCGTGAGCTCCTTTCTGAAAGAATGCTTCGAATTAATGTGCACCTGATTGTATCTAGAAAATGGGAAAGATTGAAATGCTCCCTGACACCTTTCTTCCTTTCAAGCAAGATATTAAATGAGGAGATAGCTTCATGAGGGCTTTCTTCTTGCAGCCCACAGAAGGAACTTCCAGCATAACAGAAGGACACAGCAGGGCAGAGGGGTTAGAGCTTAGAAAGGATACTGAAAAACAAACCACAAAACAAAACAGAGGAGAGAAGGAGAGCATTTTCAAATCCAAAAACACACATCAGAACTGAAGGCCAGTAGGACACACAGTGCCGTGATTATGCTTCAGGTGACTGCCACTGGGACAAAATGCCCAATACTTGTCACTTAGAGAAGAGAGGTTTATCTTGGTTCTCAGCTTTGGTGAGCTCGGTCTCTGGTTTGCTGGCTTGAAAGCAGAAGTGGCACAGTGGAGGGCTCCCGCAGAGAGCAGCTGCTGAGCCCTGGGCAGCCAGGCGCAGAGCCAGAATAGGGGAGCTGCGAGCAACAGGGCACCCTTGAACAAGAGCGCGTCCTTCCAGGGCTCATGCCCATGCCCCGCCTCCTCCCAGGCCCCGCCTCCTAATAGCACTTCCAGCTACTGAACTCATCAATGGACAAATCCCCGGATGAGTACAGTGCCTTCATGATCCAATCACCTTCCAGAACTCCACTTCTGAGCGCATCTTCAACAAACTTAATCTCTACTCTCATCCAGAAAAATAATGATAACCACAATCTCTGGAGAAGGCTCAGAGGTCAGTACAAGGCAGAAAACAGTCCAGAAGGTGGTGATTCAGAGAAGCAGATTACAGGATACAACACTCTGTACAATCCTGATCAAAATGTAAACTCAAGATCTAGTAGAAACGAAAAGGTGATCAGATAAAATTAGCCTAGGCCCAAGAGTTACACCAAAAGACAAAAGGAATAAACTAGAGCTTGAAACATGAAGTCATAAGTCCTCGCTTGAGGCTATGCCCCTGATCCAACCAGCTCTGTTCCCTGAAACTTGCTGAGTGCTGCTGTCACAAGTTTTCCCATGCAGTGCCTCTTGTACCCTGGGCTTCTCAAGATCAGGACAGGGGCACAGACAGCTTTCAGATGCACAGGTTTCAGAAAGCCATAAGCCCTTTCATGCATCTCTATCTCCTTCTAGTCCCCCCCCCATTTCACCAACTAGGGCATCCCTCCCATACTTTAACACCTTGTACGTGCAATTCCTTTGGAACTTCAAAACTGTAAATTCCCTTCCCTGGCAAGTTTGGATTCCTGCTCCTTGCCAGTTCCCTACTCGAGTCTGTGCCTGGCCCGTGTCTGCTGGGAGATCCTCCCTTCTGAGGCACATTCTCCCTTCCATTGCAACCCAGAGCTGTTAGCTGGCTCTGTGCTCTTCCTGGGCTTCTTGTCACATAAAGGAAAGCAAGTGATGAGTAATTCTGATTCTATGGTGCTTGCCTGCTCTGTTGAGCCAGGCACTCTGCACAGGCAGGTATAGAGCCTCGTTTTCTTCACTATTGGATTCTCAATGTTAAACTCAGTGCCTGGTATATTAGTGCCCAGTCAAAATATTTGCATTCTTTTTGGTTACTTGTGACTTTCCAAAATTTCCATATTGCATCATCTTTCTCAAGCTCAGCACAGATTTGAAAATGAAGCCCAAGTAACAGAGGAACTGATTGGGGCAGGGGGTCGGCGAGTGTGTGGGAGAGCTGCCGGCTTCCCTGCGCCCACCGGACCCCTACAGACCAAAACTCAGGCACCCGCGTGAGTGAGACCCTCTACTGCACCATCGGGACTCTACAACTCTCCAGAGTCCCCATCCCCAAGCCCACCGAGTGAGTGAGAACTTCTGCGACTTTCTTGGGATCCCCAGATCCAGCCCAGCCCAGGCCCTGCAAGCGTGTAGGAGAGCTTCCACCTTCCCTGCGCCCATGGGACCCTTCCAGACCAAAACTCAGGCACCCGTGTAAGTGAGACCCTCTACCATGCCATAGGGACCCCT
>NW_004525458.1:0-1049 GCF_000260255.1 Octodon degus
TCCCAAGAGCTGGGATTATAGGGGCACACCACCACACCCAGTCTCAATTGCAGTCTCAGCTCGCCCTGGGAGTTGGGCTGGCACAGCATGCTGGGGTCAAACTTCAGTCCCTGGGCCTGCCTAAGCAGGTGCTTTAATCTGCTGTGCTATCTGGTCAGCCCTAAATTTTTAGATACTATTGTGAAAGGTATTGTTTCTTTAATTTCTCTCTCAGTAAGTTTGTTATTTGTGTAAAGAAATGCTACTGATTTTTGAGTGTTGATTTTGCATCCAGCTATATTACTGAATTTGCTTATTAAATCTAACAGATTTTTAGTGGAATTTTAGGGGTCTTCTATGTAAAGTATCATGTTATCTGCAAAAATAATGATAATTTAATGTCTTTATTTCCAATCATTATTCTTTTTCTCTTTCTTATCTAATTTTTCTGGCTAAAGTAACCAAGACTATGTTGAATAAGAGGAGAGAAAGTGAACATCCTTGTCTTATTCCTGATTTTAGAGTGAAAGCTTTCAGTTTTTGTCCATTCAGTATGATATTTGTTGTTGGTTTGTCATAGAGGGCTTTTATCAGATTGTGAAAAAGGTCATCTATTCCAAATTTCTGCAGGGTTTTTACCATGAATGGGTGCTATCATGAATGGATATAGGAAACTTCTTTTGTCTCTGAATCAGTTTTGGCTCAAAATTCACTTTGTCAAAAGCTTTTGCTGCATGTATTGAAATAATCATATGATTTTGTCCTTTGTTCTATTCACGTACATTACATTTATTGATTTGTGTACATTGAGCCATCTCTGTATCCCTGAGGTAGATCCTACTTGGTTGTGGTATATAGTCTTCTTGGTAATTTGCTGCATTATATTTGCCAGTATCTCACTGAGCATTTTTGCATCTGTGTTCATTAGGAAGACTGTCTTGGAGTTCTCCTCCTTAGTCGGGTCCTTCTCTGGTTTTGGTATATCAGGGTAATGCTTGCTTCCAGGAAGGAATTTAGGAATATTCCTTCCCTTTCAATTTCATTAAAGAGTATGAGACAGTAGCGGTATT
>NW_004525458.1:1894-3476 GCF_000260255.1 Octodon degus
CAGTTGTCCTAGTATGGGTATGTACTGCTATTAATTTCCCTCTTAGGACTGCTTTCATTGTGTCCCATAAGTTTAGGTATGTTTTATTGCTTTATCATTTAATTGCAATAAGTATCTAATTTCTTCTGTGACCCCCTGGTTGTTCAGAAGAGTGCTATTTAATTTCCATGTGCTTATAATACTTTTGTCACATCCTTTGCCATTGATTTCCAATTTCATGGTAGCATGGTCTGATAATGTGCATGAGATAATTTCAATTCCTTTACATTTACTTTAGCATGTTCTATGCACTAGTATAGTATGTGTTCTATATTGGACAATGTCCCACGTGCAGATAACAATGTGTATTCTGATGCTGTGTAGTGGAACATTTTGTAGACATTCACTAAATCCATTTGTTCAAAAGTTTGGTTCAGTTCTAATATTTCATTATTGATTTTTTTATCTAGTGATCTGTCTGTTTATGGCAGAGGAGTATTGAGATTTCCCCAATACAATTAATTGTATTCGTACATGTTTTATTTTTATATCCATTAATATTTGTATATAGTTGGTGCACTGGTATTTGTTGCATGTATATTTATGATCATTATCTCTTTCTCTTGGATTGTTTCTTTTACCATGATATAATGAAATTCTTTGTGTCTCTGAACAAGTATTGGCTTGAAATCCATTTTTTCTGCCTACAGAATAGCTACCCCTTCTTTTTTCTAGATTCCTGTTGCATGGAGTATTGTTTTCTATCCTTTGACTTTCATCCTATGAATTTTTTTTATGTATGTATTTGGTACAAGGTCTCACTATGCAGCTTGAACTTGTAGTGATCCTCCTGTTTCCAGCCTTGCCAGCGCTGGGATTACAGGCATGTGCACCATGCTCAGTCTCAGGGGCCAATTTCAATACACGTGGGGGGTGGGGCTAGCATGGCATGTGGTGCTGGGGATTGAACCCCAGTCTCTGTGCTTGCCTCAGCAGGCGCTTAGTCCACTAAACTATTTCACAACTCCTCTATGAATTTATTTATTTCTTTTTATGTATTTGGTACAGGGTCTCACTATGCATCTCAGACTCATAGTGATCCTCCTATTTTCAGCCTCCCCAGCACTGGGATTACAGGCATGAACCACTATGCCTAGACTTACAAATTTATTTATTTATTTATTTTTTGTGGAACCAGACAAATTTATTTTTTAATTAAATGTTTCTTGTATGTAGCATGTTGTTGGATCTTGTTTCTTGATCTACTCTGTCAGTCTCATTATTTTGACTGATGAATTGAGATCATTAACAATTATGGTTGCAATTGATATGTATTGACTTACCACCCCCTTTTTTCCCTCCCTGTTTAATTATTTGCCTTGCCTGGTAGATTCATCCTGTTGGGGTTCATAGAGTTGTAGTCCTTGTGATGTCTTTGAAATATATTTGGGTGCTTGTATGGTGGTCATAAATTTCCTCAGGTCTTCTTTGCCAAGGAAGCATCTTATTTCTCCATCAATTTTGAAAGATAGGGCTATATCTCAACAGCCCAGCACCTGTGTGGCAAGTACAAGGTCATGAGTTCCAGTAGAAAGAAAGAAAG
>NW_004525458.1:4487-10376 GCF_000260255.1 Octodon degus
TGCTATTTTTAAGAAATCCTTCTTTTTATAATCACTAACTGAAAAAAAAATGAATGAAAATATAATGGCCAGGGAGATGGCTCAGTGGAATAAGCGCTTCCCTGGCAAGTGAAGAGTCTGAGTTCAATCCCTGGTTCCACCAAAAAAAAAAAAAAAGAATGAAAATATAATCACTAACTGCAAGCTTGTCTTATATATCTGAGATTCTGTTCTCACATTGATTTATTCTGCTGTGGATATTTTCAGTGAATTTTTTAATCTCCTGGATATGTGCTTGCATCTCCTTCATGGATTCCATTTCTTTCTTATGCTGAGCATTCATGGCTTCCATCATTTTTCTAAACTCTTCTCTCTCTTTTTTAAAAAAATCTGTATCTACTACAGAGTCACCAAGCATGTTTTTCTTTGTGTTCACAATTTCTGCAGTTATCTGAGAAATTATTTCCGATTTGATTTTTTTCTTCTGTTTTTTGGTACCAGAAATCAGACTCATGACCTTGTGCTTGTCGAGCAAGTACTGTGCCACTGAGCTCTGCCCCAGCCTGATTTTATTTTTTTCTAGAGCTTCATTCATTTGCTTTGTTGTTACTACTTAAGAGAGTCCAGGTACACAGCTTTCAGATTGTCCCACCTCATTGCTCCTTGGGTTTTCCTTTAGTGCACTGGATATTTTAAGGATGAGTGGAGGCTGCTTCTGTTGGGGTGTTCAGGGGAGGCCCCGTGAAGAAGGTGACTTTGGAACTGACATGTGACTCAAGGAGCCGGTGAAGAAGGAATCCAGGGAGAACATTCCAGGCAGAATGGAAAGCAAAGGTCCTCAGAACTAAAGCTGGGGTGTTCCAGGGAAGGGGCAAGAGTCAGCAGAGCTAGCTTCTAGTTACTGAATGGGGTGTGCTGCTGCCCAAAGGGAGGACGGTGCAGGATGAAGAAATGAAGACAAGAGTCAAGAGTCAGAAAGCTGAGGTCAGGTGGAGCCCCCATCCTGAAAGGAGCAAGGGCAGCCCCCCCACTGCTGCTAGCTTCCTTATACAGTCAGCACCAGAGCCTGTTTACAGAGAATTGTAAGGGGAGGGTAAGATGCAGAACAGGAAGAACATCTGATCTTCAACAAAACACCATGGCTTGGTGGTTACATGGGGAGCAGGAGGGCAAGGCAAAGTCACTTTGGGCAACAGGTCACTAAGCTGCGTATACTCCTCGTGGGGCTCTGCCGAGCTCGTGTCCTGGATACCTGAGGTATAGACAGCTCCACTCCCAACAAGCAGTGGCATCAGCCCAGAGCAGCAAGATAAGGACAGTGTGCATCATTACTGTGGTCTGGGTGTGGTTTGCACCCCAAAGGTACACATGGGAAAGGCATGTCTCCAGTGTGGCCAAGTTGAGGGCTGTGTGGGCATTAAAAGGTGAAGCCTATAAGAGTTGGTTCAGTCACTGAGGGGTAGTCGCTTGGAAGAGGTTAAAGTACCCTGAATTAGTTTTCATGACAGGCATGGTTTTACAAAAAGAGTAAGTTTGAGCCACACTGTGCGGTGTATGCCTATAATTGCAATTATGCAGAAGCTGAGGCAGGAGGATTTCATGCTCCAGGCCAGTTTGGGCCACTTAGCAAGACCCTGACTCAAAACCAGAAATAAAGTGGGCTGGGGATATAGCTCAGTAGTAGAGCACCATGGGCTCCATTCCCAGTACAGTGGAAAGAGGTAAAAAAACAAAACAAAACAAAAACACACCCAGTTCCTGTAACTGCTGTTTTCCCGTTTTACTGCCTGTTCTTCTCCTGTCTCTGATGAAGTTCTCATCTGAGCCTAGCCTCACAGAACCTCTGTGATAAGATTTTGCATCATGCCCTTGTGAACAAAATAAACCTTTCGCAGTACTAGTCATTGGTCCTAGTTAAGCACACACTGTATCACTGAGGTACATACACTATACCAATCCCAACATTTTTTTTTTTTTTATGGAACTGGGGATTGAACTCAGGCCCTTGTGCTTGCCATGGCCTGAGTCCCCCCAAGCCTCATGCAGTATTATACTGAGCTAACTCCCCGGACCTCCAACCTCTTTTCTTTATAATGTACCTATTATCATGTATTTCATTATAGTAACATGAAATGGACGAATACTGTCAGGAAGGGCCAGTAAGTCTTGCTAAAGGATGTTGAGTTTCGTTTTAAAATTTTCTCAGGCTGCTGTGTGTAAAAGCAGGCACTCAGGGGCCAGTGAGATAGCTCAGCAGATTAAAGCACCTGCTTAAGCAAGCTTAGGCAAGTGCAGGGACCACGGTTCCATCCCAGTACCACATCCCACAGCAGCCCCACCCTGAGGATGCACTGAGCCTCCAGGCGTGGTGGCGCACACCTTTCAGCTGGGGAGGCTGAAAGCAGGAGGATCACCATGAGTTTGAGCTGCGTAGTGAGACCTTGCATCAACAAATACATAAAAAAAAAAAAAGCAGGCACTCAGGAGGTAGTGATAGTGGTACACGTGAGAGGCCGTGGCTTGAATGAGGGTGGTAACTGCAGGTGGAAAGAAGTACACAGATGTTTTGCTTTGGAGATAAAAGTCCACTGGATTCACTCACAGGCTGGACGTGGGAAATAGGAAAAAGAAGCTACAGGAAAGCTCCGGGCTCTTAGCTCCTGCGGCTGGCCACAGAGAGGCCCCGCCTATTTAGTGGTAGATGACAGCGAGGAGAGAGAGGGAGAGCATGGGGGAAGGGTGGAGAAGCTGCAGTGCTGTGCAGAGGTCTAATGCATCTGCTCATGTGAGACATCAAGAAGGCAAGGAAGCTACCGCAGCGTTGCTGGGGATGGTCCTCAGGTTTCTGGACGTGCAATGTTCAAGGCTGCTATGGTGTGTGTGCATCTGTCCCCCCAAGCCTCATGCAGTTATGAGACGGACTTCTAGAGTTTGTGATTGATCCCTGCTTCAGTGCTGGGATTATGGGTGTGAGTGCTGCACTCCGCCTGGGGCGGACAGCCTGGATGCAACACGAGGGAGACCTGTTCGCTGCAGCGCTTGCTACCACCGCTCCTGCCGTTGTGCTCTTGCTGTTTTGCTGTATCCCACCACCATGAGCTGCTGCCCTCTTCCATGGGCCAGGCTGCCTTGGAGTCAGCTTGTCTGTCTGCCTGCCTGTCTGTCATTTTTTTGCTGTGCCAGGGATCGGTACTGAGGACCTTGTGCATGCCAGTCAGGTGCTCATGCCAGTCAGGTGCTCATGCCAGTCAGGTGCTCACGCCAGTCAGGTTCTTATGCCCCTAAGCTGTCTCCCCAGCTCAGCTTTGTATGGACTGAAACCTCCACAGACTGAGCCAAATAAGCCTCTCCTTCCTTCATTTTGGGTGTCGGGTATTTGTCCCAGCAATGAGAGAAGAGTAACTGAGACAAAGGCTTATATTCGAGTCCTAGCTCTGATATTACTGAACCGAACTCCTGGGGGCTTTTAGAAAAGGGTGGCGGACAACTGCTCTGTCCTGTTGCAGAGGTTCGGGTGAGGAATTCTGGCATCCATTCTCTGGGGCCCAAAATGCCAAACATGCTTCCATGTGTGCAGCGTCTTCACACTAGCACAAAGGTCTGCTCTAAAGTGCCTGCTCCTTGGGATGGTTTATTTAAAACCACCCCAAGGAGTCTCTTTTTCTATGTCCTTAAGATGAAGAGACTGGTGAAATCATCTCAGAGGTCAGCTCCTAATTCTATGACTCACAAGAGACGCAAAGAACAAGTAGGCTTTGGGGACCATGAAAGGGGTTGCGGCATGAATTTACAACACTCAGCTCTCCTGCTGTGAGGGCCTAATTGACGCCTGCTGCAGACCATCTGCATCCGGCCTTCCAAGAGGCTGCTCCCAGGCAGGGACTAGACCCAGAGGTGGTATTAGCAGGCACCCCATTCCCACAAAAGGCAGATCCCCCCCTAATGAGCAGCTTTGGCTCAGGAATGCCCCACCCTCAGCATAACTGAGCCCTGAGACTCTCTTCCAACCTCTCCCTCAGGGTCCGACCTGCCTTGGGTCTGAAGGCTCCCTCCGCCCATTCTCGTTCATTCTCTTCTATGCTTTGCAAGGGTTTCTCCCATATGCTTCACACGTGTGTGTCACACGTCGGCTTCTGCTTCTCAAAGAAAGTGAACTAACCAAGTACTGATCTGAGAAAAGAAGGGGTGAGACGGGCTTTGCAGACTGGCTTGTTCCTTGCCACCAGGGTAAGAGGATGCTAACTAACCTGAGTAGTGCGTGGGGTGGTGACTTCACCAGTGGTGAGTGGGGATATTGTCCCCGTGGAGAAAAATCCAAGGGGAGGCACTTGTGTCACATGGGAAACAGTGCTGAGGGGGAGCGCAGCATCGGCAGGGTGTGGCTGCGTTGTATTCTTGTCTTGTGAAGGCGTAACAGGCGGTAACCTATTCTAGTGGAAGAACTGACATAGGATCGCCAGACAGAGGGTCGGATAAAGTCACAGTGCTTAGCTCCGTGAAGACAAATCTATTATGCCACAGCCAAAGCTGCTTGGAGAAATCTGACACTCTGAATCACGGGATGGGACATTCAAATGGATGCCTCTCTGGATATTGTCTGGGCAGGACCCCCTATATACACCAGACTTGCAGGGGCAGCCCAGTATTTTATAAGATGAATAGCAATTTATTTTATTCATCTAATTTTTGTTTTGTTTTGTACTGGGGATTGAACTCAGGACCTTGCACGTGCCAGGCAGGCACTTACGCTGCTGAGCTATCTCCCTGGCAAGAGCAGTATCACTATACTGGAAGATACAGCAGAGTTCTCTCCCCCAGCAAAGCACCAGGAGCCCTCTTAGGAGTGGCCCCTGCTCTTCTGTATGCTACAGAGCCAATAATAGGGTGCAATCCAAGTCTAACCATTTTGGGGAAGCACTGGGCTTGGCAGAGAAAGGAGACTGTATGTCACAGGATTGTGAGAAATAGCTAGCACAGGGGCCGGGGAGATGGCTCAGTGGAATAAGCACTTGCCTGGCAAGCATAAGGGTCTGAGTTCAATCCCCAGTTCCACCAAAAAAAAAAAAAAAGAAAGAAAGAAATAGCTGGCATGTCCCACCACGAAAGAGGGCATAAATGACATCACACCTGACAGCACTTAATCAGTGAGGTCAGAATACAGCCCAGAGGACAAGCCAATCTCCGAGCCCTTCAGGACCCAAGAGGGGTACGGCATTGCTCAGAAGCATAGAAGTGGCCCTGCTCTGTAGTCAGGGCGACTGCCACAGTGGCAGCGGCAGGACGGAGCTCAGTAGTGTCCGTGTCTCTGGCCCAGCCTTCCGAGCTCCATCTGGACTTTCCCACTCATCTGCTTATTCTACACTGCATCTGTGTTTAATAAACATCTCAGACTGAGCACGTGCAAGCTGGACCTCTCACCTCTGCCCAGCCTAAACTCCTCCCCAACTCAGTTGGTGGCAATTCTTTCTAGGGACTTCCTTCACCCTCAGCTAAGTCTTCAAATACACCCAGCCAGAGGTGTAGTTCAGTGGCGGAACTTGCCCCGCATGTGCAAGGCCCTGGGTTTGATCTTAGCATCAGAAAATAAAATTAATTCAGGGGCAGGGGAGGTGGCCCCGTGGTAGGGCCCTTGCCCCACATGCCTGAGGCCACTGCCTCTGCCACCAACACGCGGGTCTCAGCCAGCATAAGAGTCTTTGCTGGGTTTTGTGAGTCTCTTTCATTTCACCTTTCTTTCCACTTTCCATTCCACCTTTCTTAGGGCTTATTCTTCTCCCATGTATGGTACTTAGCTTGCGGGACCAAGTAATGACCTGGGGAAATTTGTAGACAGATGTGGGAATTTCTTTGACTTTATGCACATAAAATCAGCTCTGTATGTCTCCTTTTTTTTTTTTTTTTTTTTTTTTT
>NW_004525458.1:12126-13156 GCF_000260255.1 Octodon degus
TGATCCTCCTGCCTCCACCTCCTGAGCAGCTGGGACTACAGGTACACGCTACTGTGCAGCATTCTAAACCTTTAAAATAGAACACATTTCACAGGAAACTACAGGCAAGTTCATAATGACATAACCTTGTTTAGGAGCTACTCTTAAGGAGATGAAATGTTACAAACATTCTTGTTAAAGAATATAGTAATGAGAAGCACACACCTGTAATCCCAGCGCTCAGGGGAGGCTGAGGCAGGAGGATTGAGGCCACGCTGGCCCACTCAGTAAGACATTGTCTCAACCTCCACCCCCCAAAAGAAGTTGGCAGTCTATGTGTATTAAGGGCAATTAGAGCTTTTGACTAAGTAATTTTCCTTTAGGAGTCTGCATTAAGGAAATAAACCAAAATGTGGAAAAAGATTTTATATAAAGATCACATTGGGCAGCTGCGGAGGGTTTGGCGAGATGTCTCACACTATTTTGCTGCTGCAGCCTACCAAGAGGCCAGAAGGCAGAACTTACGCTGACTGTGAATCTTTTAATGAATGCATGGAAGGTGTCTGTAAAATGTATGGAGAACAAATTGAAACATCTTTTCTGAAAATAAATTTTGACTGTTTCTATAAAAAAAAAAATGTACGGAGAACATCTGAAGAAAATGGACCCCAACAGCCCCTCTATCACATATGCTATCAGTCAGCCGTTTGATTTTATTGATGATCTGGCAGACCTCAGGTGCCTTGTTTACCAAGCTGATATCCAGACCTACCAGGCTAGAAACAAAGACTGCATCAAAGAGAAGGTCTGCGTGCTCCTTCGTCGGCAGGCGCAACAGGCTGGCGAACAATTGAGTTGGAAGCAGCAGGGGCTGGGGGCGGGCTGGGAGTGCGGGGGTGTGCCCTGCGCTGGCTGCCGTGGAGCGCTGTCCTGTGAGCCTCTTGCCATTCTGTTACACTCCAGGCAGGACTGAATGCATTAGATGAAATGTGAGGTGCGAGGATCTTCTCAATCCAAAACCCCCGTTGAGCTCCTCCTCCTCCTCTTCCTC
>NW_004525458.1:14076-14636 GCF_000260255.1 Octodon degus
AAGCACCGAACAAAGCAGGATTGCTAAGTGAGGTAAAAGAAGAGCTAGGACACCCTGGGTCTCAGGTTTTCTGGGCACACGGAATTACAAAGAAAATGGCCCCACACTAAGGAAGAATGAAGATAAATCTGGATGCTTATCTATACAACAATTCCAGTGTTACAAAGAAATACATATAGACATGGATGCTGAAGAGAGGATGAAGCGAAATACACTAAAATATTAAGAGTGAGCCAGCTATAGCTCAAGTGGCACAAGTGCCTGCCTGGCAAGTGCAAGGTCCTGAGTTTGATTCCCAGGACCAAAAAAAAAAAAAGGTTAAACTGAAAAAATATTAAGAATAAAAAATATATTAAAAGTACATGGATAATAAGTAATTTTTACATTTTTCTTAAACTTTTTACATTTTCCAAAATTTCTATCATAAACATGCATATATGGCTTTCATTTTTTAAATTTTTTTTTGGGGGGAAGGGTCTACAGGGTGTTCAGGGTCTCACTACTAGATCAGACTTGTAGTGATCCGCCTGTTTACAGCTTCCCAAGAGCTGGGATTGCAG
>NW_004525458.1:16466-17001 GCF_000260255.1 Octodon degus
AAAAAAAAAAAAAAAAATTAGCATTTTCTGAAATGTTCAGGGTCACATGGGAAAGCTCAATCTTTCTTTCTTTTCTCTTTCTTTCTTTCTTTCTTTCTTTCTTTCTTTCTTTCTTTCTTTCTTTCTCTCTTTTGTGGTGGTACCAGGGATTGAACTTAGGACCTTGAGCTTGCCAGGCAAGCACTTATTCCACTGAGCTACTTCCCCAGCCCCTGTCAATATTACTTTTTAAAAAGCAATATAATGATGGGATTAAAATCATTCTGATTAGTGATATATGTGTGCCTATGTTTACAGCAGCACAATTTGTGATAACCAGATCTTGGAAACAACCAAGATGCCCATCACCTGAGGAATGGATGAAAAAGATGTGGTATTTTTACACAATGGAGTATTACTTAGCTATAAAGAATGATAAACTCAAAGGCTTTATGTTTAAATGGATGCCACTTGAAGATATACTCATAAGTGAAATAAACCAGACACACATATGTAAATATCATATAGTTTTCCTAGTATAAGAACTCAAAAGAAG
>NW_004525459.1:0-5513 GCF_000260255.1 Octodon degus
ACCACGGGAACTGCAGGCACCTGCAGCGCGTTCTTCCACAGCTTTTCCGTGATGTAGTCCGGGTGCTGTGAGTTCTCGAAGGCCAGGTAGAACTTATACCGGGCCAGGTGCTGCTGCATGACTTGACCTGGCAGTGGCCGGTGGCCCTTGCCGTACACGTCCACTGGGAGATGCAGCCGTAGCTGGTTGTAGTACCTCACCCTGGCCGATCCCTCCTTCCAGTTGGACACGACCCAGGCCACCAGCCCTGTCTTGGCTGAGAGGTTGAGTGGGGGGGCAGCGGGCTGGTCTCCCCTGGGCACCAGCCAGCCATAAGGCGTGAAGATGTCCGAGTCGCTGCAGTAGGACATGGTGAGGTTGAACAAGCCATCTAGGGCCTTCAACTGCCTGCAGTGACTGGGGGACTCCATGCTGAACCACACCCAGCGCTGGCCGGGTGGCCGCGGCGATGGCGGGAGCTGTGCCTTAGGCCTGTAGCTGACCTCCCGGTGATGCACGAGGACAGCATCTGCGCTCTGGTACACTTTGTGGTTTGTGGTTATCTGGCAGTCGGCTGTGCCGGGCCACAGGTCCGAGCAGCGGGACAGAGACACGGGCTTGTTGAAAGGCCACGTCCACAGCAGGATGAGCAGGTTCTGGGGCACAAGGGGCTGTGGGATGGATGCCAGTCCTGGGGATCCATTCAGGGTTCTTGCGATTGCATCTGAGCTGCTGGGCTCCGGTCTATGGTACCCCGTAGGACGGTCCCAGGACACTCGCAGGTATGAGAAGAAGCAGATGGCCAAGAGCAGCTGCACAAGCAGCCCAGAGAGACAGTGCCGCCAGGAGCACTGGAGCCCCTCCATGGCCCGGGCAGCTGCAGAACAGGGGAACACAGAGCATTAGTGGGGCTGTGGCCACATCTGGGGCAATGTCATTTGGAGGTTATTGGTGGAGCTTGCCAATGGGAAGTGTTAGTGTCCTAGTTTATAAATGAGAACACTGAGATGTAGTGATTCACAGCAAACAAAGAGAAAAGCAGGCGCTCTGTCTCACACTAGCTGCTGCCCTACAGAAACCTAGCAGCGCATGTGGCAATGCACACGGGTAAGGTCAGCACTGAGCAGGCTGAGGCAGGAGAGATAGGAATTCCAGGCCAGCTGGGCCTACAGAACAGCCTATCTCTGTAGCCCTGCCAGTGCCACCCACTGACTCAGCCTCACATCCAGAATTCCCATCCAGGAGCTGGTACCAGAGAGTGGCAGGCAGGCGTTGGAATGGACGTTGAGAGCCGAGGGATGGCGTGGCCTCCAATAGAGCAAATGTGGATACCATCCAAGTGCCCACTGGCAAATGGGTAAGTGCATTGTGGTTCATTTCTGAGGGGGAGCATTGTTCACCCCTAACAAGTATGAGATCTGTGTTTCCTGCCAAGGTGGCGCTGGACGTAGAGGCGAAGACAGTAAGACAAGCCACAGGAGACCTGGTGTGGTGGCACATGCCTGTAATCCCAGCACTGGGGAGACTCAAACAGGAAGATCACTAGGAGTTCAAGCTGTCTCATAGCGAGATGCTGTATCAAATACAGAGAGAGAGAGAGAGACAGAGAGAGAGACAGACACAGAGAGATACAGAGAGACAGAGATACAGACAGAGACAGAGACAGAGACAGAGACACAGACACAGACAGAGACAGAGACAGAGAGAGACAGAGAGAACACATGCGAGGCAGTTTGGGACTCCATAGCCAGCGGTTCTCACAGAGATCTACAGTCAATTCCAACACCTTGGGGCTAAGATTGTGGTCAAGCCTGAGCACTGGGCTAACAACCATCCCCAGCTGTGCCAATAAATTATAGCTACATTAAAAATAAAGTGACAGGAGCTGGTGGGGAAGAAAGGAGGAGGAGTCACTGTTCAATGCACAGAGCATTTCTGACAAATTCTCAGAGAAGGATGGTGAGGATGGTGTCACAACTCTCTCTCTCTCTCTGCTTTTACACTTGAATTATACATTTTGTTTTGTTTTTGTTTTTGGAATTATACATTTTAAATGGTTGCAAGGACTAAAAGTGGTAGGACAATAACTATTAGTGAAGTGCAGTCTCTCTGGGACCTGGAGTTGACCCACCCGAAATACAACCACTTCATGAAAGGAAAAAGAAGTGCTCTGGAAACCCACAAGGAGCTGACAGTAAAAGCAGAAACCACAGGGAATCTGAACGCAGAACAGAAAAGCACCCAGGAGCTTGCGGCCCTCCACTGGCTCTGGGAAGAGGTCGGCCCCTGCAGAAATCCTCTGTTGCCCCATCTCTGTGAGGTGCTGGGGCCCAAGCGCTCAGGGGATGGGACACAGAGAAAGCCTCCAAAGTGATACGGAACAGGATGAAGAGGCATGGGAGCACCAGCGGAAGCCCAAGGCCCAAGACGCATGACAGGGAGACAGAGCCCAACTCTAGCAGGCACCTTAACATGGACAGTGTCTGTGTCCTAGGTGATGCCCAGCCGCAGTACAGAAACCATAGGAGCAGGAGACCCAGAGCTGTTCCACAGAAGCAGAGGTAAAGGAGGCCATAGGCAAAAAGTTCAGAGAGCAAATGAACTAAATGCTTGAAGAGATAAAAGAAGAAGCACGAAGAGATGCGTAAGATGTTTAAGGAGCTCCGAGACTGAATTTAGCAGATGAAGAACTGTAATAATGATAAAGGGTTTGGTGAGCTTAAAGAAGGAGTGAACAATAAACCAATTGATTTTAGCGAAATGCCACAAGACACAATGACCTCTTTGGTAAAGAATTAGAGACACTGGCATGGTGGCATATGCCTGTAGTCCCAGCACTTGGGAGGCTGAAAATTGGAGGAACACTACGAATCCGATCTGTGTAGTGAGACCCTGTAGACCCTGTACTAAATACCAAAGGAAAAAAAGAAAAAAAAAAGAATTAGAGTGGATGCAAAGATGACAAACAGGAATGGATGGATACGACAAATTCTCAAGGGAAAGCATAAGTAGCAGACGTGGCCAGTGTGAGTGTCAGAAATAGAAGATGAGATGGACGTAGAACATTATGAATTAAATGATCCCCTAAAACAACACACACCACACAAGCTGTCAGATGACAAAAGAAAACAGCAACTCAGAATAAGGATGAAGTTAGAGGTGGCTTGAAAGTGATCATGAATTTATTCCCTGAAATTATAACAGAAAAACCTCCAAATCTAAGGGGAAACTTCACTATTCAAGAGCAAGAAATATAGCTGGTGAGATAGTTCAGTGGACTAAATACTTGCTTAGGCAAGCTTAGGGACTGGGGTTTGATCCCTAGAACCACATGCTGTGCCAGGCACACTGAGCCAGCCACCGAGACCTGGCACAGTGGTGCATGCCTGTAATCCCAGCACTTGGGAGGTTGTAAACAGGAGGATCACTACGAATTTGAACCATGTAGTGAGACCCTGTAGACTCTGTCCTAAAAAAAAAAAAACAGGATAGATAGCCCAGATATTTATGTCTTGCAAAGCCTTCAAAATCAGTGGCAAAGTAAAGGCTTTCCACAATAAAGAAATCCCAAAGAAACTCATGCCCTTTAAACTAGCATCCAAGAAAGTAGTTAAGAACATGCTAGACACACAGAGAGAGGCCAACTACCCCAAACAGTTCAAAAGAAAGTATATATCTAATTTGGATATTAATTAAACCAAAAAAAAAAAAAGCTAAAGGAATCAGGACTGGAAAAATTGCATAATGATAGAATTCAGGACACATCTTACAGTAATCACTTTCGCTGTCAGTGGCTTCAACTCCATAATCAAAAGACAGATTTGATTGATTGACAGATTTGATCTCAAACCAAAATATAAACATCTGTTGCCTACGGGAGACACATTTCATCCAAAAGGAAGTGCACAGACTGAAAAAGGAAGGGTGGTGATAGCTCAGCTGACTAAAGCACCTGCTTAGGAACCTGAAGGGACCAGGGTTCAATGCCCAGCGTGCTGGGCTGGTCCCGCCCTCTGGTGTGCTGAGATGGCAGTTGAGACTGGGTGTGGTGTCATGCACCTATAATCCCAGTGCTTGGGGGCTAAAAACAGGAGCATCACTATGAGTCCTATTTGTGTAGTGAGACCACATAGACCCTGTACTAAATACATAAATGAGTAGATAGATAAAAAGGTGGAAAATGACTTTATTCAATGTAGGGATGGAAACAAGCAGGAGTAGCTGTCTTATTTTTGGAAACAGCAAACTTCAAGCCAAAAGTAGTCAAAGAGACACAGACGGCCACTGCACACTGGTATGGGCAGTATTCAGTGGGGAGAGATAATGGTTGCAAATATCTATGTACTGAACGTCAGCACACCCAACACCATAAACAAAAACTACTGGACTTAAAAAGACAGATGGACACCAATACAATCATAGAAAGTGACTTCCACACCCCCCTCTATCAATTAACTCAAGCAGATAGAAAAAATGATTAGCAAAAGAACATCAGAGTTCAACTGTAGCACTGAACTAATGGATTCAACAGCTGTCTACACACAGAATTCCAAAGACAGAATTCACATTTTTCTCAACATCCTATGAAACTTTATACAAAATAGACCATATTTTACACCATAAAGCACACTTAAGTAAATACAAAAGAATTGAAATAATCCTGAACTGTAACAAAGGAAAGTAGAAAAAACAGAAAAAGAAGCCAAAGAAACCATGCAAACACAGGAAGATTAAACAATACATTACTGAATAATCACTGAGGCCTGGCCAAATAGCTCAGCAGATTAAAGCACCTGCAAGCAGACACAGGGGCCAGGGGTTCGATCCTCGTGCCAGGCGTGCCGGTCCCGCCTCCAGGATGTGCTGAGACAACTGAGACTGGTTGTGGTGGCACATCCCTGTAATCCCAGCTCTTGGGAAGCTGTAAACAAGTGGCTCACTGTGAGTTCAATCTACCAGTGAGACCTTGAACACTCTGTAGCCCCTTCTCTAAAAATACAAAAATTAATAATATAATAATAATAAGAAGAAGTAAATCACAGGCTAAATCAGGGAAGAAATTAAGTTTCTAGGATCAATTGAAAATAGAAGTGTGAAACACCAAAGCTTATGGGACACAGTGGAGGCAGTTTTGAGAGCCAAGTCTATAGCTATGAACAAAAACATCAACAGAATAACATAACCCCAGAGCCGGCGAGATAGCTCAGCAGACTAAGCACCTGCTTAGGCAAGCTCAGGGACCAGGGTGTGATCCTCAACTCTATGTGCCATACGGCCCCACCCACGGCCCTACTGAGCCAGCCTCGGAGACCGGGTGTGTTTGCACACGCCTGTAATCCCAGCACTGAGGAGGCTGAAAACAGAAGGATCACTGTGAGTCCGAGCTGCCTAGTGAGATCCTGTGCCAGATACATTAAAAAAAAAAAAAAAAAAAGTCTAACCCCAAACAAACAACATGATGATGCATTTAAAGGTCCTAGATGGGGCTGTGGAGATGGCTCAGTGGTATAAGCCCCCCCTGGCAAGCACAAGGG
>NW_004525459.1:5613-6224 GCF_000260255.1 Octodon degus
AAGGGTGGTGATAGCTCAGCTGACTAAAGCACCTGCTTAGGCAGACAAAGGGACCAGGGTTTGATCCGCCACGTGCCGGGCCGGACTGGCGCCATTACCCCAGGTGCACTGAGATGGTAATTGAGACTGGGCATGGTGGCGCATGCCTGTAATCCTAACACATGGGAGGCTAAAAACAGGAGGATCAATATGAGTCCTATCTGTGAAGTGAGACCCTGTAGACCCTGTACTAAATACATAATAAGTAGATAGATAGATAGATAGATAGATAGATAGATAGATAGATAGATAGATAAAAAGGTGGAAAATGACTTTATTCAATCTAGGGCTGGAAACAAGCAGGAGTAGCTGTCTTATTTTTGGAAACAGCAAACTTCAAGCCAAAAGTGGTCAAAGAGACACAGACAGCCACTACACACTGGTATGGGCAGTATTCAATGGGGAGAGATAATGGTTGCAAATATCTATGTACTGAACGTCAGCACACCCAACACCATAAACAAAAAGTACTCGGCTTAAAAGGACAGATAGACACCAATACAATCATAGAAAAGAAAGTAAAGCCATGCTGTTATGTTGAGCTGTAGGGGACTCAGGTCAACAATTTCTGA
>NW_004525459.1:6324-8671 GCF_000260255.1 Octodon degus
GTTGCCTACGGGAGACACATTTCATCCAAAAGGAAGTGCACAGACTGAAAAAGGAAGGGTGGTGATAGCTCAGCTGACTAAAGCACCTGCTTAGGAACCTGAAGGGACCAGGGTTCAATGCCCAGCGTGCTGGGCTGGTCCCGCCCTCTGGTGTGCTGAGATGGCAGTTGAGACTGGGTGTGGTGTCATGCACCTATAATCCCAGTGCTTGGGGGCTAAAAACAGGAGCATCACTATGAGTCCTATTTGTGTAGTGAGACCACATAGACCCTGTACTAAATACATAAATGAGTAGATAGATAAAAAGGTGGAAAATGACTTTATTCAATGTAGGGATGGAAACAAGCAGGAGTAGCTGTCTTATTTTTGGAAACAGCAAACTTCAAGCCAAAAGTAGTCAAAGAGACACAGACGGCCACTGCACACTGGTATGGGCAGTATTCAGTGGGGAGAGATAATGGTTGCAAATATCTATGTACTGAACGTCAGCACACCCAACACCATAAACAAAAACTACTGGACTTAAAAAGACAGATGGACACCAATACAATCATAGAAAGTGACTTCCACACCCCCCTCTATCAATTAACTCAAGCAGATAGAAAAAATGATTAGCAAAAGAACATCAGAGTTCAACTGTAGCACTGAACTAATGGATTCAACAGCTGTCTACACACAGAATTCCAAAGACAGAATTCACATTTTTCTCAACATCCTATGAAACTTTATACAAAATAGACCATATTTTACACCATAAAGCACACTTAAGTAAATACAAAAGAATTGAAATAATCCTGAACTGTAACAAAGGAAAGTAGAAAAAACAGAAAAAGAAGCCAAAGAAACCATGCAAACACAGGAAGATTAAACAATACATTACTGAATAATCACTGAGGCCTGGCCAAATAGCTCAGCAGATTAAAGCACCTGCAAGCAGACACAGGGGCCAGGGGTTCGATCCTCGTGCCAGGCGTGCCGGTCCCGCCTCCAGGATGTGCTGAGACAACTGAGACTGGTTGTGGTGGCACATCCCTGTAATCCCAGCTCTTGGGAAGCTGTAAACAAGTGGCTCACTGTGAGTTCAATCTACCAGTGAGACCTTGAACACTCTGTAGCCCCTTCTCTAAAAATACAAAAATTAATAATATAATAATAATAAGAAGAAGTAAATCACAGGCTAAATCAGGGAAGAAATTAAGTTTCTAGGATCAATTGAAAATAGAAGTGTGAAACACCAAAGCTTATGGGACACAGTGGAGGCAGTTTTGAGAGCCAAGTCTATAGCTATGAACAAAAACATCAACAGAATAACATAACCCCAGAGCCGGCGAGATAGCTCAGCAGACTAAGCACCTGCTTAGGCAAGCTCAGGGACCAGGGTGTGATCCTCAACTCTATGTGCCATACGGCCCCACCCACGGCCCTACTGAGCCAGCCTCGGAGACCGGGTGTGTTTGCACACGCCTGTAATCCCAGCACTGAGGAGGCTGAAAACAGAAGGATCACTGTGAGTCCGAGCTGCCTAGTGAGATCCTGTGCCAGATACATTAAAAAAAAAAAAAAAAAAAGTCTAACCCCAAACAAACAACATGATGATGCATTTAAAGGTCCTAGATGGGGCTGTGGAGATGGCTCAGTGGTATAAGCCCCCCCTGGCAAGCACAAGGGCTTGAGTTCAATCCCCAGTTCTGCCAAAAAAAATTAAAATTATAAATAAAGGTCCTAGAAACAGAAGAAGATGGTGCCTGCCTCCCACTGGCGCAGGCAACCAGGCCTGTGCCAGGTGTGCCCCCACACACCAGGTGGGACCATCTGGCAGCTCCAAGCTGGCTCCCATTTTCCTTCCCCTTAGCAAGGGCAGCAGAGGTGAGGACTGAGCCACTGCCCCAACTGGGGATAAGGAACACCCCTGTGGAGAGGAAGAAACAACCAGATCCCCCGACTGCTGACACCACGTCCAACAATCCACCGGAAGCCCTGTCCCGGGGTCTTTATCCAGCGGAGCCGGGAGGGCTGATCCCGTTTCCTGCCCTCTGTTGGGAGCAAGCCATGCATGACTGCCTTGGACAGTCATCACAGTCTGGGGTGAATGGACAGAAGGGCCTCTGGTGCCCAGTGCCCTAAACCTAGGTGGAGAAGACCATGACTGGTTAGAGCCCCAGACTGCAGATCTTGGAAAGAAATCACTCATTCAAAAACACAGAAGTTTTCCTTTTTTCCTTTGACTTGCTCTTCTCTGGTGTTTCTGTTTTTATATTTCCTTCCTTGCATTTTATGAGGTTTGGGGTCCAATCTCTCTCTCTCTCTCTCTCTCTCTCTCTCTCTCTCTCTCTCTCTCTCTCTCTCT
>NW_004525459.1:8771-19634 GCF_000260255.1 Octodon degus
TCTCTCTCTCTCTCTCTCTCTCTCTCTCTGTCTCTGTCTCTGTCTCTTTCTGAGATTTTGAGATAGGTTCTCACTGTGCAGTCCAGGCTGGCCTTGATCTCAAAGGGATCATCCTACCTCGGCTTCCTGAGTGTTGGGATTACAGGCACGCGCCACTACAGCTGGTTCTTTTTTCTTTTATTTCCTGTATTTTGCCCTTTGTTTATTACTTTTCTTCTTTCCTCACACTGTTCTCTACACCATTAATGTCATTTCATTCCTCCAAACCCCCATCGCACTTTTCTCTCCTTTTCTCATATCCCGTTCACTAAGTTTTCAAATTTTGCTTCTTCCACTCTCTGGTTTTTCACTTCCCCTACTTTCCTTACTACAACTATTAAGTTTTATAAATCTCTAGGTAACAAGTTAAATTTATTTTATTGCTGTACCATTCTAGTAGTAGAAATAAATTTGTACTTGGTGAGTATTTACTGCAGATCAGCGTTTGGCTTGTCTAGTGTTCAAACCATCATTATAGATTTTTTCTTGTGCTTAAAAGTATTACACTATTTTGCCTGAAGGCTTGCCCTTAAGGCAGCCTGAGCCAGCCAAAAAAGAAAAAGAAAAATCCTTCTCAACTTTAAGGGCTGACCAAATAGCTCAGCGGATTAAGTGCCTGCAAGCAGGCACAGGGGCTGGGGGTTTGATCCCTGGGCTTCCCGCTGGGCACACTGACACAACAATTGAGACTGGGCATGGTGGTGTATGCCTGTAATCCCAGAAGTACTTGGGAGGCTGTAAACAGGAGATCACTAGGAGTCTGATCTAGTAGTGAAACCCCAAACATCCTGTAGACCCTTCCCTAAAATACAAGGTATTTTATTTTGTCTTTGATTTAATGGCACTGTCTGTGATTATTTTGGGCTTTGGATCCTCCCACATTGCCCAGGTAAGCCATACACTGGGGACTCTCTCGTCTCAGCCTCAATAGTGCAGAAAGATATGCATGCTCCTTCAGGCCTACCACACGCATGCACACTCAGACACACATACACTCACATTCACACTCAAAATAAATAAATACGAGGTGCATCCTGGTGTGGCAAATCCACTAGGGTCTCCATCCCCTTCCCCACGCTGTCCACCCAGCACCCAGGGAGACCACAGGTGTGACCCAGGCTGCTGCCCAGTCACAACCCCTCCATCTCCCACCATAGACCCCAGAGCCCTAGGGAACAGCCTGGCAGCAGGAAGGGGAGAAGCCAGCAGTGCATTGTGGAGAAGAGCGGGCAGAGGCCCAATCTCGAGGTTCCCATGCACCATGCTTTGAAGTGTTTGAATCTGTCCTGAGAGCCTTTACCTGGGGGGCCACAAGCTGCTCAAAAGACAGACAGGGACAGCAGCTCTCTGGAACCTGATGGAGCAAATAAAGAAGGAAGTGGAGCCAGAGCCAACGCCTGGCCCAGTCTCTCTCTGGGTCCTTGTCACCAGGTGACAGGGTGCCCTGTCAGGAATGGAGCCAAACCATGCACAAATAAGCTCAATCCTGGCAAGTGCAAGGGACTGAGTTCAATCCCCAGTTCCCCCCCCAAAAAAATGAGGATATCATTAACAATGTCTAACTTTCAAGCCATCCACAAAGTAGTTTGGCATTCCCTAAATTGTGTCACCAGACTAGACAGGAGCAGTGCAGCCACCCTCGGTGTCCTGGGGTGGGGCACAAGGTGGTCATTGGAGAGTTGTAAGTGGGCACAACACTGAGATTCCATCTCACTTGGAAAGAATGGCTGTCATGGAGAAATCAGCCAATAGCAAATGCCGGTGGGGCTGCGGGAATAGGGAGCCCTTCTCCAAGGTTGGTGGGATTGTACACTGGTGCAACCACGGTGGAAATCGGTGTGGCGGTTCCTCAAAACACTAGGGCTGGAGGTCCCATTTGACCCAGCTATTCCCCTACTTCTATCTTCCTAGAACTAAAACCATCCTACTATGGCACCCATATGGACAGCAGCACGACTCGGGATAGCTAGATGCTGGAAACAACCCAAATGCCCATCAACCAAGGAGTAGAGAAAAAAAGTGTGGTCTTTTCATGCCATGAGTCCTCCTAAGCCATAAAGAAGGATAAACTAGAGAAAAATGGATGCACCTCAAGACCACACTCCTAAGTGAAATAAAGCAGACACAACATGCACATATATACATACAGGATAGTGAAGATAGTTATAGTACTAATTTTCTTAGTTTTACCAGAAAGGAATTGTGGTTATGTTCTTTGGACAATTAAATGCCCACTCTCTTGCATGCTCAGTAACTAATTTAAAGATAACAATATGCAATGTATTAAGCATTGCTAAAAACGTTCCAGTGCAACCATGTGTTTGAGTGTCTTAGGAAGGTCCTGTCCCTAGATAGAAGATTAATGAAATGGCTGGGTGGGTAGTTGGATTTAACCTCGGCACAAGAAGGAAGAAAGGAAGGAAGGAAGGAGAGAGAGAGAGAGAGAGAGAGAGAGAGAGAGAGAGAGAGAGAGAGAGAACAAAAGAAAGGAAGGAAAGGGAGGAAGGCAGGCAAGCAAACTACCAAATCCCTGGCTCGCGGCAAGGTTCTGCAGAGCCAGCAGTGTCAGGAGGGACGTTGGTCAGGGCTACAGGCTGCTTCTCAGTACTGGGCTTTCAGGCTACAAGCAAAGTTCCCTCCTAAAAATGAACTTGACAGCCTAGGACAGGTGGCACACATCTGTAATCCCAGCACTCAGGAAAATGAGACAGGAGAGTCGTGAGTTCCAGACAAGCCTGGGCTACAAAGCGAGTTCAAGGTCATCCTGAGCTGTGTTGGGAGATCCTGTCTCAAAAAGACTAAAACAAAATAAAATAATATAAAATGAAAATTGAAAAATACGGGCTGGCCAAATATCTCAGTGGATTAATGAGCCTGCAAGCAGGCATAGGGACTGGGGGTTTGATCCTGGGCCTGCCGTGCCAGCCCCACCCCCAGGGCATGCTGAGAGGGCAATTGAGACTGGGCACGGTGGTGCGTGCCTGTAATCCCAGCTCTTGGGAGGCTGTAAACAGGCGAATCACTGTAGTCTGATCTAGTAGTGACACTCTGAAAACCTTGTAGACCCTTCTCTAAAATACAAAAAGAAAAAAAAAGGCCCTTTTTTGCCTGATCATTTTGGAATCAGGGTCTTCCTGAATCTCCCGGGCAGGCTACACACTGGGGACCCTCTTGCCTCAGCCTCCACAGTGCAGGGAGACACGCATGCTCCAGCAAGCCTAGCTAAAAGGGCGCTCGGGTGGATTCCACAGAGAAAACAAGACATGCACAGAGTTGCACGCTCACACACACTCAGAAACACACACTCACACTCACACACTATGCCCCAAGCACTTTCCTCCCCTCAAGCAGAACCAGAGGGAACCTGAAGTTGGGAAGAAAGGGTTGGCCCAGGATGCGGGGGCCCCAGGGTGTGGGTTTCTCATGCAGAGCTTGTCAGGGAGGGTGGGGCATCGCCTGGTGTGTGCTGATGTGGCAAATCCACCCGGGCTTCTGTCCCCTCCCCCGCCCCATCCACCCAGCATCTAGGCCTTCCTCCACGTTGTGAACCCTGCAGCTCTTGGGTGCAGCCCGGCTGCAGGAAGAGGAGAAGTCAGCAGGACAGGGAGAGGAGCAGGGAAAGACCTGACCTCGAGAGTGCCACACACGTCCCACACATGCGGCGAAGGGGCCCAATTGGTCCCGAGAGCCCTTACCTGGGGTGAGGACCAGACAGCTGCTACCTGGGACACTGATGGAGAGAACAGAAGGAACAAGGAAGTGGATCTGCAACCGCACCTGCCCAATCCAGGCCTTTGCACCTGGCATCAGGTGACCAGGGTGGACCATTATGTGCCCAGCTGACCTTTAACCCAGAAGGCAACGACCAGCTCCCCTAACGCATCACAAGTGCCCTGGAGGGAGTGGTGTGCAAGGTTCAGGGCCACACATGGCTGAGGACAGGACAGCCTGTGGGGCTTTGGGCACCAGCTGACTGACATACAGGAGCGCAGATGGAGCAGAACCACTGGTTCTCAGAGAGGGTTCCACGGGGCCCCAGGGGCTCCCTGGGGTGGGAGTGCGAACAGCAGGTGAGCAGCAGCCCCACCCCGCCCCCTTCGCCTCCTCCCCATCCCTTCCTCTCCTGTCCATGCACGCACATTCTGCTGCACACCAGACCCAAGGAGATGCGGGCAGGAAGTGGGCGGGGTGGACAGTGCACAGGGCCAGCTCCCACGGACCCTCCTGTTCCTGCAGGAACCCACAGGTGCCAGGGCATTTGCACAGCAGGCGTCCGAGGCCTCCCGCAAGGCCTTCTGTGCCGCCGCACAGTGCGCAGCCCGTTGTGAATGCTGTGGAAAGGCCTGTCAGTGTCTGAAGCAGCAGGGCCAACCCTCTTGGTACAAACCGCTGGCTTTGTGGAGGACAGTGTTATTTCTGTGGAGCAGAAGGCAGGGTGGTTTGAGATGGAGCTGAAGCTCTGGACTCTGCTGTTTTCCTGTGATAGCTGGAGGAGGTTGTGTGGCTTGGCCAGAACCTCCTCACCCTCCCTTTGTCCCCCTCAGTCCCCCACTCTAGACCAGGACAGTTTGTCTCCAAGTCTCCCTGGCTATCCAGCAGCCACTGCTGTCCACCCACTCCAACATGGTGCAGCTCCACTCTCAGCCAGGCGCCCCTTCCCTGCTCCTGCTATTTTAAATGCTGCTGCTGCTGCTGCTGTTGCTGGTGTTGCTGCTTCTCCTTCTGAGGCTGCCTTTTATGAAGGGAGGGGGTGCCATGGGGTGGCTGAGACCAGGGAGGGAAGGGCAGGGGCTCCTGATGAGCAACCCCAACCCCACAGCTGCCCTTCCAGAAGATTCCCTGGCTCCGCCCCCAGCCCCTCACTGGACATCTCCACGACCATCCTGGGGCCCTGCACCAATCACAGCCCTGGGCTTGGGCCAGTCACGGGCCTGCAGCTGCTATATAAGCAGCGCTCTGCACACGCTTCCGAGGTCAGTCTAGCAGGGCTCCCCCAGGGCACTAACCCCTGTGCTGCAGCACAGACAGACCTGCCTTGGGGTCCTGTGAACCTGCCCTTGATCTCTTTCTCAGGGAGCGTGAGCTCCAAAAGACCTGCAAGCCTACTCAGCCTTCTTACACTGTGGCGTGGCCAGAGCACCGGCTTCCAGAGTAAGAACCATAAGCATGAGCGGCCGGTAGGCCTGCAGTGTTCCCGAGCCCAGCAGGCAACAAAGCCCAGCAGCAGAGACTAGTGCCCGGCAGAGTTAGACCACTGTGTCCAGTACAAGGCAGTGAAGGCCAGCAGTGGCCAGAGTCAGCACTGACCAGCAACCAACTGCGTCACTGTCACCATCCAGCATTATCTGATGTCATCTGGTGACATCAGGACAGCTAGTCCTGCTCCGCTTGGCCACTTCTTCATTTCCACGTAAAAGAATCCTCGACTGGTTGTCAGCAGTTTCATGACCATCAAGTGCACCCACCTAGTACACAGTGTCCGGTACTACTGATTGTACTATTTAATAAAGCACCTGTCCAGCTCCGTGTCATCAGCCACTCATGAATAGGGCTTGCCCATGAGTCTGCAAGCGGTGGATGTGTGGCCTCTGCACTCAAACCTGTGAATGTAAATGTGCACTCACAGCCACTGTCAGGGCTAGCATCACAGCCTCAGCGCCCTCTCCAGTCCTCGGCCGTTAGAGTCTCATAAGATGGACTTGACCACAGTCCCGCAGGTGTGCAGGGCACAGTGGGCTTCACATTCCTCTGAGAATCGGAGGCCCTCCTGCCTGACAGGAAGCAGAGCTCAGGTGCGGATGGGAGTGGTGGGGAGCGGCTGCACATGCAGATGACACTTCAGCCACCACTCTGCCCCTCGCCTGCCACTGTGCGGCCTGGTTCTCAGGAGGCCACAGCAGGAATCAACACCGCCCTAGGTGATATCATTCCCTCTTCCTCCAGATGGAGGAGTCAGAAATACCCCGGATGTGACCGAGTGTCCTTGCTCATGGCCAGCAGCCACCTGTGCTAAGAGCTGCCATTCGAGAACAGGAAGAGACAGATCCTTTTCCTTCTCTCACCCCCATCTGGAGAAGAAAGACCACGGGGCCCAACTGCACAAGGCACAGGCAGGAAGCAATGGCAGGGATATCTGAGCTGGGAGACCCTCACTGGTGGGACTGATGGGGTGAGGTCCCCAGCAGCCCGGCTCCCAGAGTTGATTTCCCAAGCAGGGAGACTCCTGAAGGTAGCAACCAGTGGGGTGCTGTGTCCCCTACCAGGTCTTTAGAGGTACAGTCCCCAGGAGGTAAGGCTTTTGTAGGTTGGCCTCATGAAAATTAGAGCCTAGATAAGTTAGATTTCTGAGATCCAGGGCCTGCCAGTTAGCTCAGTGGATTAAAGCACCTGCTTGGGCAGACACAGTCACTGGGGGTTGAAGCCCTGGCCTGTCATGCCGGCCCACACCCAGGGCGCATTGAGACAGTGAGGAGATTGAGCCTGGTGGTGCATGCCTGTAATTCCAGTGCTTGGGAGGCTCAAAACAGGAGCATCAAGTCTGATCCTTGTAGTGCGACACTGTAGACCCTGTACTAAACTCATTGAAAAAAAAAAAAAAGATTCCTGAGACCCCAGACAGGCTAGACCCCACAATGGATGACCCCTTAAGTGTTGAATAAAGACCCTGCAGTAAGGACCCTGGCAGGGTTCCCCCCTCAGGTGGCCCCTCCCATGTGCATCCCCATAGACCAATCCCCCACAGCTGAGACTCCGGGTGAGGCCAGGCTGGTCCCATCATGTGAACCAGGTGGCAATGCTGGCCACCGTCTGGTATCTGGGCCCTTCCTGCAGCCGCCAGCAGGCCTTGCAGAAAGCCAGAGCCCAGCTGCCACTGACCACACGCAGCGTCTCCCGCCAGCGGAAGAAGCGCAGGTAGCGGGCGTCGTCCTTGTCCAGCGCCAGCAGGTGCTGTGCCAGGACCTGGGGACTCGGGAAGTCGTCCACGTGGATGAAGGCGTCGGGAGGCAGGAAGCGCTCGTAGTTGCTGCGGCTGGGGCCCAGGACCACGGGCACCGCGGGTGCCTGCAGCGCGTTCTTCCACAGCTTTTCCGTGATGTAGTCCGGGTGCTGTGAGTTCTCGAAGGCCAGGTAGAACTTGTACTGGGCCAGGTGCTGCTGCATGCCCTGGCGGGGCAGTGGCCGGTGGCCCTTGCCGTACACGTCCACTGGGAGATGCAGCCGCAGCTGGTTGTAGTACCTCACCCTGGCTGAGCCCTCCCTCCAGTTGGACACGGCCCAGGCCACCAGCCCTGTCTTGGCTGAGAGGTTGAGTGGCGGGGCAATGGGCTGGTCACCCCTGGGCACCAGCCAGCCATAGGGCGTGAAGATGTCCGAGTCGCTGCGGTAGGACATGGTGAGGTTGAACAAGCCATCCAGGGCCCTCATCTTTGGGCAGTTCTCAGGTGGCTCCATGGTGAACCACACCCAGCGTTGGCTGGTTGGCCGTGGCGATGGTGGCAGTTGTATCTTGGGGCTGAATCCAACTTCCCAGTGGTGGACGATGACAGCATCTGCTCTGCGGTACACTTTGCGGTTGGCGGTTATCTGGCAGTCGGCTGTGCCCGGCCGCAGGTCCGAGCAGCGGGACAGAGGTACGGGGTTGTTGAAAGGCCACGTCCACAGCAGGATGAGCAGGTTCTGGGGCGTGGAGGGTTGTGGAGTGGACACCAGCGCTGGGGATCCATGCAGGACTCTTGCAATTGCATCTGAGCTGCTGGGCTCCGGTCTAGGATATTCCTTGGGACAGTCCCAGGACACTCGCAGGTATGAGAAGAAGCAGATGGCCAAGAGCAGCTGCACAAGCAGCCCAGAGAGACAGTGCCGCCAGGAGCACTGGAGCCCCTCCATGGCCCGGGCAGCTGCGGAACAGGGGAACACAGAGCATTAGTGGGGCTGTGGCCACATCTGGGGCAATGTCATTTGGAGGTTATTGGTGGAGCTTGCCAATGGGAAGTGTTAGTGTCCTAGTTTATAAATGAGAACACTGAGATGTAGTGATTCACAGCAAACAAAGAGAAAAGCAGGCGCTCTGTCTCACACTAGCTGCTGCCCTACAGAAACCTAGCAGCGCATGTGGCAATGCACACGGGTAAGGTCAGCACTGAGCAGGCTGAGGCAGGAGAGATAGGAATTCCAGGCCAGCTGGGCCTACAGAACAGCCTATCTCTGTAGCCCTGCCAGTGCCACCCACTGACTCAGCCTCACATCCAGAATTCCCATCCAGGAGCTGGTACCAGAGAGTGGCAGGCAGGCGTTGGAATGGACGTTGAGAGCCGAGGGATGGCGTGGCCTCCAATAGAGCAAATGTGGATACCATCCAAGTGCCCACTGGCAAATGGGTAAGTGCATTGTGGTTCATTTCTGAGGGGGAGCATTGTTCACCCCTAACAAGTATGAGATCTGTGTTTCCTGCCAAGGTGGCGCTGGACGTAGAGGCGAAGACAGTAAGACAAGCCACAGGAGACCTGGTGTGGTGGCACATGCCTGTAATCCCAGCACTGGGGAGACTCAAACAGGAAGATCACTAGGAGTTCAAGCTGTCTCATAGCGAGATGCTGTATCAAATACAGAGAGAGAGAGAGAGACAGAGAGAGAGACAGACACAGAGAGATACAGAGAGACAGAGATACAGACAGAGACAGAGACAGAGACAGAGACACAGACACAGACAGAGACAGAGACAGAGAGAGACAGAGAGAACACATGCGAGGCAGTTTGGGACTCCATAGCCAGCGGTTCTCACAGAGATCTACAGTCAATTCCAACACCTTGGGGCTAAGATTGTGGTCAAGCCTGAGCACTGGGCTAACAACCATCCCCAGCTGTGCCAATAAATTATAGCTACATTAAAAATAAAGTGACAGGAGCTGGTGGGGAAGAAAGGAGGAGGAGTCACTGTTCAATGCACAGAGCATTTCTGACAAATTCTCAGAGAAGGATGGTGAGGATGGTGTCACAACTCTCTCTCTCTCTCTGCTTTTACACTTGAATTATACATTTTGTTTTGTTTTTGTTTTTGGAATTATACATTTTAAATGGTTGCAAGGACTAAAAGTGGTAGGACAATAACTATTAGTGAAGTGCAGTCTCTCTGGGACCTGGAGTTGATCCACTCAAAAGACAACCACTTCGTGAAAGGAAAAAAAAGCGCTCTGGAAACCCACAAGGAGCTGACAGTAAAACCAGAAACCACAGGGAATCTGAACGCAGAACAGAAAAGCACCCAGGAGCTTGCGGCCCTCCACTGGCTCTGGGAAGAGGTCGGCCCCTGCAGAAATCCTCTGTTGCCCCATCTCTGTGAGGTGCTGGGGCCCAAGCGCTCAGGGGATGGGACACAGAGAAAGCCTCCAAAGTGATACGGAACAGGATGAAGAGGCATGGGAGCACCAGCGGAAGCCCAAGGCCCAAGACGCATGACAGGGAGACAGAGCCCAACTCTAGCAGGCACCTTAACATGGACAGTGTCTGTGTCCTAGGTGATGCCCAGCCGCAGTACAGAAACCATAGGAGCAGGAGACCCAGAGCTGTTCCACAGAAGCAGAGGTAAAGGAGGCCATAGGCAAAAAGTTCAGAGAGCAAATGAACTAAATGCTTGAAGAGATAAAAGAAGAAGCACGAAGAGATGCGTAAGATGTTTAAGGAGCTCCGAGACTGAATTTAGCAGATGAAGAACTGTAATAATGATAAAGGGTTTGGTGAGCTTAAAGAAGGAGTGAACAATAAACCAATTGATTTTAGCGAAATGCCACAAGACACAATGACCTCTTTGGTAAAGAATTAGAGACACTGGCATGGTGGCATATGCCTGTAGTCCCAGCACTTGGGAGGCTGAAAATTGGAGGAACACTACGAATCCGATCTGTGTAGTGAGACCCTGTAGACCCTGTACTAAATACCAAAGGAAAAAAAGAAAAAAAAAAGAATTAGAGTGGATGCAAAGATGACAAACAGGAATGGATGGATACGACAAATTCTCAAGGGAAAGCATAAGTAGCAGACGTGGCCAGTGTGAGTGTCAGAAATAGAAGATGAGATGGACGTAGAACATTATGAATTAAATGATCCCCTAAAACAACACACACCACACAAGCTGTCAGATGACAAAAGAAAACAGCAACTCAGAATAAGGATGAAGTTAGAGGTGGCTTGAAAGTGATCATGAATTTATTCCCTGAAATTATAACAGAAAAACCTCCAAATCTAAGGGGAAACTTCACTATTCAAGAGCAAGAAATATAGCTGGTGAGATAGTTCAGTGGACTAAATACTTGCTTAGGCAAGCTTAGGGACTGGGGTTTGATCCCTAGAACCACATGCTGTGCCAGGCACACTGAGCCAGCCACCGAGACCTGGCACAGTGGTGCATGCCTGTAATCCCAGCACTTGGGAGGTTGTAAACAGGAGGATCACTACGAATTTGAACCATGTAGTGAGACCCTGTAGACTCTGTCCTAAAAAAAAAAAAACAGGATAGATAGCCCAGATATTTATGTCTTGCAAAGCCTTCAAAATCAGTGGCAAAGTAAAGGCTTTCCACAATAAAGAAATCCCAAAGAAACTCATGCCCTTTAAACTAGCATCCAAGAAAGTAGTTAAGAACATGCTAGACACACAGAGAGAGGCCAACTACCCCAAACAGTTCAAAAGAAAGTATATATCTAATTTGGATATTAATTAAACCAAAAAAAAAAAAAGCTAAAGGAATCAGGACTGGAAAAATTGCATAATGATAGAATTCAGGACACATCTTACAGTAATCACTTTCGCTGTCAGTGGCTTCAACTC
>NW_004525460.1:5000-16911 GCF_000260255.1 Octodon degus
AGCTCCTGTTGTTCAGGGTTCAGCATGGCTTTTGCAACAGTGGAGCCGGGAGAGCTCTAGCTCAGGAGGGCTCTGATGATGGGGATGCAGGCTGAATCACCACAGATCATAGCAACTTTTGGGCAGATCAGGGCAGTGCTCACCAGGGCCCTGTATCTGACTGAAGCTCAGCCTGCTCTCTGCACCAGCGGGAGGGGAGGGTCATGTCTTCTTATTTTGGGTGAGCGTATTTACCAAGATGATCAGCCAATCAAACAGACAATGCAATGTGCTAGTCTGTATGGCATATAAGAGGCCAATAAAAATTGAAACCAAGCAGCATGGAACTATATTCGTATGATTTCCAAGCTGCATTTGCACATTCAAATTTCCCTTATCCCAAAGCAGAGTACTTGTTTCTGATCATCGCATTCACGGGTACTTTCAAAACCCTCAGTGCCCTCTCACCTGCATTTCCCTTTACAATAAAGGTGGCATGAGCTTGGAGGGTTCCAGGTAAGTGGCAATAGGAAGGAAAGACAGAGAAGTGACCTCCCATTCAGTGATAATTTTCACGTTTTCATGGCGCTGGTCGCCAACTCCAGAAGGTCAATGCCTACAATTATTCAACTGCAAACACTTGGGGATTCCAGTGACCCTTTCATGTTTTTCAGTGTTGGTCATGAAGGCAGTCTATGGTGTGACAGAGCTCAGGCTTGAAATCATAGGAGGGCAGATTCAGGGAAAGTGAGAAAGATGGCTGTGCAGGAGGGTTCCCAGCACGAAGTCTGCACTTCTCAGGGCTGGAAAGGTTTGTCATTTGTACCAGGTCTCCACTGTGTGTGCACTGAATAAGATACTAAATTATCCAGTGAAAGTTGGAAGAAATTTTAGAGAACAGCCACATCACTTACATACATATCTGAAGAAACAGGACATGAATTGCCATCTATGAAATTGAGAAAATGAAAATAGAAACAGCTATTATTTTTGGGATGGTCATTATTTGGTTTGAATGGACAAAAGATATTATATTCATACATGCAGCTACCTGTAGCCAGTGATGGTACAGACTGTCCTCAGGAAATCTTGAGATTTGATCTTAAACAGGAGGGAAGTTGATAACAAATCATAACAATGGTGCAAGAGTACTTGGCGTATACCAGGCAGCAGAGACACCCCTAGCATAAAGCTCCTCTATGTCACTCAGTGCAACAGTTTGGACTTTATTCTTCCCTATGTACCAGCTCGGTGAAGACACTGTGGGAAGTTCCTACACCAACTTCCAGTGCTGTTTGGGCTATGGGGGTTGTAGCCTTATGATAGAGATCTTGTTAATGACAGAGACAGAATGTCATGTGATTCACAGCATGCCAAAAGCATAAATGAAGAAAAATTTCGGGAGACCAACTTTTCACATGACAGGATTTCCAGGTATTCTGAGGCTGTCATAGTAGTATTATCTGCTTAAGTCTTCGCAGCACCAACTGCATAGTGAGAACTTATCAGAACCTGGAACCAAAAACTGAGAAGACATAACATTGCACATCTGTTAGGAAGAATGGCTGAAATACATGGAGATGCAGCCTGCTTGTGAAGCATCAACATATCCGCAGTGACAGTGCATGAGAAGTGAGTTGGCAATGGCCAGTACTTTACAGACAGGGTAAAACTAATGGCTTTGACTTAGTAGTGAATGTGAATGCCAGAGTGGTTGGCACAGATTTAAAACAGTCCTTCCTAGTTGACTGTGATGAGAAGTAAGGCTGCTGGTTGAATTATGGGGCAATATGTTCACGAGCAGATAGTTTCTTTGCAGAGATCATAGATGAATGTGCTTTTAGGAGGAAGACTCTGCTGGAAGGAGATGCATGACTTGGGAGGGTGACCTGTAAGTTTGTATACTTGCACAAGACATCTCTCTTGCTTTTTGTTATCCTCTTCTTCTTCCTTCTCTTCTTCTTCAACTTCCTCCATCCTTCTTTTCTCCCCTCACCCATTTCTTCATCTCTCTCTCTTTTTCCCTAAGTTCCATTGTTTGAAAAACTGTCCCCTGCATGCAGTCTCACCATTCTATGTAGCCCTTGCAACCACCCGGGGTGCAAGGATCGTACACTCTGAGATCCCAGACCAAAGAAAACCCAACTCACTGACGTGGTATCTGGGCAGTACTTTTTCCAATATATAAGAAAATGACTTGTGTGAAATGGTCTGTGAAGCACAACTCAGGAGTCATACAGGATTTAGTTCAAGGATCTGTGTGTTAGCGTTCATTACAGACACCACATCAGTTCCTGTGTTGTAGCTCTCTGATGACTCTCCAGGTGTCTGCATAATACCACAGAACTCACATTTATGTATAAAGCCAAGAGAAGAAAACTGCGAAAGGCTCAATGCCAGATGGTAAAATTAACCTGGGACTGGATAAATGGGATGGGACAGACTTATAATAGTAGAAGACACATAGGCCAAGGCCTGTGCAGTAGGTAAGATTATGGAGAAATGGGCATAGTCCAAATGAGTTCTAAGAACATGATCATGGTGTAGAGTTTCTCATGAACTTAGGGTACTTTCTGCTTGGACCTCTGAAGACAATAGACAGTTTTGCTCCTCGCCATTGCAAATATCCCAATGGCCCTATTTGAAATTGAGACCATAGAGTAGCTCTTGTGGAAGCCATACAATGTGACCAGGCTGACAAAAGTGTGGGTTGTGTAGATAACCCATCTGCGGTTTCAGAACCTGGTGAGCCCTCTTGTGCAATCCCCTAAATATGAGGTACATTTATTTTTACAAGTATGTGGTTTGTGTAATGAAATGAGGGTTTTCACAAAAATTACTAAGTCCTGAACTGTTCTTATTGTCATTTTCTTTCTCAGCATCATAGACTTTTATACCATTTCTTCCACTGATGACTTCAATATTTCCCTATGTTCTTTCCTCCAGAACCCACAAGATTTTGATGTTTTCTGACCAGTGTGTCTGCTTATAATTGCTGATTGGGATTTCGACCTTGGAAATACTTGTGTTCTTTAAATAAAATTTTCTGAAGTCACTGACACATTGAATTTTGATGAGTATGAGAAGCTGTATGACCAACGTGAATGTGATTCATTCTTGAACATCAGAACAGAAATTGGGGCACAATTGTGACATCTAGGGCATTGATATCAGAAGGTTGTGGGTAGGATTTGGGGTGCCACCTGCAGAGCAAAGTATCTCTTCCCAAATGAGGAAAAACAGCAGCATGTGTGTTGATGGCAGAACAATTAATACTTTGCGTATGTCACGAAGTTTGCAAAGTGTATTTGTGCGCGGTATGTCAGCTCATGTGTCTTCTGATCCATCTAAGGGAGAAATCGGAGTGGAATGGCCAGCATGTCTCACCAAAACATCACTGGGGGACAGATTAGAGGTGGAGGGAAGGAGTCAGTGGGTGTTTTGGGGACCAGGCTGGACAGGATATTTTTTTTTCTTATTTTCCTTTGGTCTTCAAATGTTTGGGATAATGAGAATTGCAATTTTTTTCTGTATTTAGGACAGGGGCTATAGGGGCTATAGGGTCTCACTAGGTAGATCGGACTCATAGTGATTCATTTTAGAGAAGTGGCACATACTCATGTGCCATTTTATTCCATTTTACATTCTTCATGTCTACCTTCCATTCTGTCTCCCACATCCTATGAATAGCCAACATGAAATGTTTCCTGGCAATTTCGTATTGCGCCAAATACCTGTTCTTCCATGGGCAAAAGTTAAGGAGATAATTTGGTGGCATTCTTTTCTAGTATGTCCTATTCATTGATATTGCAAATATTCTCATGTAATACAATATCTAATTAATTTTCCTTAGATATCCTTTGTACAGAGGAACAAAATTTATTTATTTATTTATTTATTTATTTATTTATTACAAAATTTAAACATTTTGTGGATTTCATATTTTGTGGATCGCTACCTGCAGCCAGTTGATGTTTAAAATAAATTTTTTCCACAACAGGAAACGTTTGCGTTAGAGTCATTAAAATGTTTTTTAAGTTAAGGACTGAGATCCCCAGTCGGGCAGGAGCTCTTAACACCCACTGTGTGTGCTCAGTCAAGTACTCTATAATGCAGACAATTGTGCAGGTGGGGCAGGCCGTGTATCTCCTGTCTATTTCCAACATAGGATCATAGGGCCTGAGTCAGGAAGCTAGAGACTGGATGCCCATGTTGTTTTCTCCCCACTAGAATAAGTAATTTGTATCTGGGAATCATTGAGGGATGTGGTGAGTAGCTTCCATCATGAGAGGGCATTTGATTGGCCCACATGAATAGTCCTTTGTCTTCCTCATTGCCCTTGGGGTAAGTGCAAAGAAAGAGAGAACACATCCAGGGTTGAGGGAAGGTGGTAGCTGGTAAGAGCCGCAGTAGCATTTGAACCCATCTGCAACATGTCTTCACCAGTGCCAGCACCCAGTCTCCCCACCAAAGGAGAAGCTGTAAGAAGGCTATGTCCCTTCTGTCTCTTTCTGGGAGAAGAGCACAGAATGAAGTGCCACAGGAACGCCCTTCTTCACTCTCTTGTGTGCTATGTGAACACGATAATAGGCACTGCTGTCAGCAATGTGTTAGTACTTGTGTCTTTCTTCTTATACAGAATTGTGTAAGGATTCAATTCCCCAGACATAGAGAGGTGGTGCTGTGTCTACCACGGGCGAAGCACTCAGTGAACCTTAATTCCTGTTCAGCTCTCATTTCTCGGAAGCTACTCTGCCTGAGCTACGGCATCAAACTCTGGCCATCAGTCTGACAGAAATTGTAGGCTTTTATGGTCCTATCTTTTGGTTTATTCCTTACCCCTTGCATGCCTTCCACTGCAATAACCAGAGAAGTGACATTTATCATTTCTTTCTTGTATGCCTTCCCAGTACAGTTTTATTCTTCCAAAGGTAGAGCAGTGTCTCTAAAACCCTGGTGCAATTATCTGCACTTTGCACAGAATATAGCAGTGTATGAGGACAGTACTGAGCAGCAGCAAGGATGACCTGTGCTGCAACATCTACAATCTGCTGTAATTCGGATGTGGATTCTATGGTGGGCCCTCTCCGAAACTGTTTGCAGGAGCTACTGCAATCAGCTTGTACTCAGCAGGAGCGTCTTTGGGAAATTGAATGCATTTTCTTTTCTGTAATGATCACTAGGCCTTTGAAAAGGAGATCCGGCCTGCAGGTGCAGCCCAGAGGTAGAGGGTTTCCCTAGAATGCATGTGAGTCTGGGCTGCATCCCCACAAGAGGGAACACTGAGGTCTGTTAATGTAACACGAGGATGCAGGAACAGTAACATACTGAGCTAGGTCCACTAGCACCCAAGAAGTGGAAATGGATACAGACCTGCTCACTCTTCATGTAGACAGCCTTGTCCTCTAACAGGATGTTAGGATTCCATCCTCTTCTGTGGACTGGGGAAGAAAGATGCTCCATCCTTCCTGTGGCTTATCCTTGAAGGCAGTGCCTTCCAGACTTTTCAGAAATATACATCTCATTCTTAGGATAGGCACACAACTCAAAAGATAGAGCAAGATTCCAGAGACTGCTCACACTGTGGATTTTGCTGTCGGGATGTTGGCCTCAGACACATTTGTTGGTGCAGCAAATGTTAAATTCTACACGGAGAATTCTCACACAGGGACTTAGGGGACTTGGGATCATTTCAGAGATGGCACCTTGAACACTTAGTGTTGAAAATTTAATGCCTCCATGTGCTTCTAGAAAAATTATTTTTGTTGTATGTAAATTATAGACTTGTAGAAGAAAGCACAGATATCTGGCGGAAATTTCTCAGGAGACAATCTTGTATCTGTGCTTTGTTTAAACCTGAGGCCAGATTTCTCTGTATACGACTCAGGGCTACTGCTTTTGCTTTACTGGCTGACAGTGTCATGGCCATTTCATGGGGGAAAATGTGTATAAGTGCAGATATGTGGCTGGGGTGAGGACAGGGTACACAGCAGCATCCATCCCCATGGCAAGCTCATGGCCTCTGCCCTCCTCTACACTATCCAGGTGTCCTGGGCCTCACTAATAGATGAGTTAAACTTGGAGCCTGTGTGACAGAAAGTTCAAGGCTTCAGAGCATGATGGGTGTCCGTGCCCATAATTCACTGTGACTCGGTATTTCCTAGGAGGGGAAACTCTTGATTCTGACAGAGTAGATGATGTTGTAACCATTGCCTGTCTGCCAAGGTTCTGACAGCATCTCTGGCATCACTTTGAGTCTTTCCACAAGCTCCAGGTAGGATTTACTAGACAATGGTGAAATCAAGAAGTAGTAATGCATCCAATATCACAGAGCTACTAGGTAGCAGGGCCAGGATGTTAAACTGACAATACATTTTAAGAGGCTTAAAGGATATATTGAGCAGATTTTGAAATACACTCTCTTGATAAAGTGTAGGCTTTCAAGCAAGAGAAACACATTACCGTTGGAACCAAGCATTCTAATTCCAGAGATAATGCTGGGATGGCCATGACACTGTCAGCCAGTAAAGCAAAAGCAGTAGCCCTGAGTTGTATACAGAGAAATCTGGCCTCAGGTTTAAACAAAGCACAGATACAAGATTGTCTCCTGAAAAATTTCCACCAGATATGTGTGCCTTCTTCTACAAGTCTATAATTTACATACAACAAAAATAATTTTTCTAGAAGCACATGTAGGCATGAAAGGCCAATGAAATGAGTTTGATCCTTTGTTTTCTCTTGTGGGGTGTAAATGAATCAGCTATAGAATATGTTTAAATTTTGCTCTCAGGTTCCTGTGACATGTCCTGTCGGATGGTCCCTCTGGTGATAAGGAGGGATGGGAAGTTCATGTTGGGATCAGAAATTGTGGGATGGGAACAGATCTGATCTTCCATGGATTTTGCTGCAGCAACATCAGGGAACCCACTGAATTTCTTATGAGAGCCATGGGACTGAGAGAAGCCCTTCCCAGGCTGTACTGGATGTGAGGCCTCAGTTTCCTAACAGGTCATCAGCCCATGAGGTGACAAGGTGAGAGAGAAGAAGGGCTGGGAATTCCCCTCCTGAGAACAACAGAGGATGAGGGAGATTTCCTAAGTCAGGGGAGAAATAACTGAGAAATACCTTTCATTTCCCAGATAAGAGGGAACTCTTTCAGTAGAATCCTGTGTAGTGCTAATCTTACAGTCTAAATATCCTTTATATTGACATGTACTGGAGAGAAAGACAGCTCAGAGCTGCTGTTAAACACTATTGGCAATCTTCACTGACAAACACTACTCAGTGGTATGAATAAGCATAGTTTATGGACCCATTTGTCCATGGAAGAACATGTAAGTGATCTTCATGTTGCTGCTATTTCTGATTCACTGGTTTACACATGTAGTTGCTTGTGACATTCATGTTGCAATATTGTTCGGAGTTCTTGTCATAATATTTGAATTTACTCCATTCCAAAGTTAATATCCCATTGGACATTCTCGCCCTTCTGACGAGGCATGATTTCATGGGTCCTTGGCATTTAGGCGAGTTTGTTAGGAGACAGAGTCTGTATCCAAAGTTTCTTTTCTTTTTTAAGGGGTGGGATGGCCCTGTGGCCATGGCTAGTGCGGCACGTGGTGCCAGGGATCAAACTGCATTCTCTGCGATTGCCTAAGCCTGACCAGCCAGGCTATTTAGACTGCTGCGCTGTCTGGCCAGCCCCAGAGTTTCTATAGCTACAGATATTCCCATGTTTGCTTTTTCACCTGAAAACCATGGTGTGAACTCTTGGACTCCACAGGTAATGTTTCTTCTCAGTGTCAGATACACTCCGGCACTACCATGATATGCTTGGCTGGTTTGATGCTTCATGAATTCCCAACTGTCCTGATAGTTTAGTTTTGATTTTATTTACTTGGTACAGGGTCTTGCTATGCAGCTCAGACTCGTAGTAATCCTCCTGTCTTAGCCTCCCCAGTGCTGGCATTACAGGCATATGCCATCATGCCTGGTTTTGGTGGCCGGCACAGTGCATCTGGGGTTCCAGGGCCAAGACAGCGTGTGGTACCAGGGTCAAACCCAGGTCCTTGCACTTGCCACGCAGACACGTAGACCACAGAGCTATCTCCCCAGCCCAAACATTTTAATTTTGGATATCACTGACTCATTGTGCTTGTCCACGTTTCTTTAACAAAAGCCTTGCTACAGTACATTAACCGTGTGGTTTACTTTTCCCTGGACTTTCTGACATGAAGTCCAGGTAGGCAGTCAAGGCCTGTGGCCTTTGCAGTGTTCCAAGTTCATTCTCTCTTGGCCTCTCCTTTTGTGCCCCAAATTTTGTCATGCTGTGTTCCTTTGTCTTTTGTCATAAAGCAGCCAGTACTTGTCCAAGCACTACAGTTACATCCAGCTAGCAGTAAGCTGGAATAGACGCCCGGGCTGGGTCTATTTTAATTCAGGAGCTCATTTTCTGGAATCCCTAACCTTCTTTTTTCTTTTTTTAAAACATAATTTTATTGAGAAACAAATAACAATGAGACAGTTTCGAAACCAATTAATAGGACAGTTTCAATAATTAATGCATTGCATATTGTTGTCTTCATGGTGGTTACTCATTGCACAGACATGATATCTTGTCTACAAACACTATTAGAACAAATCTTTCTATTCATTGAATTAAGAGAAAGTAGCTGTACATCTATCCTAACTTTTGAATAGGCAGATACAAAATGGTCAAATTTATCCTTTTTTTTTTTTTTTTTGCAGTAGGGGGGATTAACCTTTAGACTTGCATTTATAATTTAGTGGCCAGTGCTAGATTATGTGGCTAACCTTAGTGACCAGGGGGTCCGAAGGCCTGAATGTTGCTAAATGAGCACTGGCAGCTCTGCAGAAATCAAGCCTCTGCTGCAAGGGGGAAGGATTGAGTGAGTGAGGGCAGTGCTCTGGACCGTCTCCCCACCCAGACACTCTTCCTTTGCACGTGCATTGGGAATGTATTGCAGTTCCTAGAGCATTAGGGTGGCTCTGATTCCCTACAATTTGTTTTTCTTTTGAATGTTAAGGAATAAACACGTGTAGTCAAATCAGCAAAATTCTTGTAATTGCCTCAAAGTATTGCCATTGCGAGACAGTGTGGTGTCCGAAGATTCGTGGGCTTCAGGTCCCACCAAAGAATTGACTGGGACAACCAAGAGTGGTTCAACACAACTCTTATTTCATGTGAAACAAGAAAAGGGAAGAGATGAAGAGAAAGAAGGCAGCAGTGGTATAAAACAGTGAAGAAAAAGGAAGAGCAAGAAGGCCTATGCCTGAAAGCAGGATGGACTACTGCTGAGACGGGAACACAAGAAACCACAAGATTGCAGCGGCAACGAAGGCAGTAGCCGCCTTTATACCCTTCCTACACCCGTCCTACATGGACATGACAACTGAAGTTGCTCTGCTCATGTAGCCTGCTGGTTCTCGACAGGTTGCATCCCTTCCAGACCAGGTTCCCTAGGTCCATCCTGTCCCCAGCCACAGTCTGGCTCTTTGTCATGGATGAGTTATACCCTGTCTTCCATGCAACCTGCCTTCAAGAAAATAAAAATAAATGAATAAAATCTCCTCCGAAAACAAAGCCTGATTTTCTTTATCTGCCCCTCTGTTTTCCATCTCTGCCACTGAATCTGCAGTGTATGTGGTATGTGTTCTTTAAAATATTTAATTATGGGGCTGGGGAGATAGCTCAGTAGAATAAGCACTTGCCTGGCAAGTGCAAGGTCCTCAATTTAATCCCCAGTATCGCAAAAAAAAAAATTATGGAAAGCTTCGAACATATGCAAAAACATGGTGGGCAGCACAGTGCAATCCTGTACAACCATTACCCAACCCCAGTCAGTCACCTGGTGGCCATCCTTCCTGTGCAGACCCACCCCTCCCTACCCAGATCACTTTGAAGCAGAAACCAGACATCAGATCATTCCATCTGTGTTTCAATATAAGTCTCTAAAGACATGAAGTCTTCAAAATATAGCCACATGCTACTATTAGCACATCTAAAAGAACAGTGCTTGACAGTGGTGGTGTCTCCTGCTTCAGTGTTCTGGGACACATCAGAAGTTTTGAAAAGATGCCTGAAATAAACATCAACCATCTTGATAAGCAACCGGTGGAACTCCTGGTGGAGAAGTGCATCCTTGCTGATGAAAATGACAATAAAATTGGAGCAGACACTAAGAAGAGTTGTCACCTCAGTGAAAACATTGAGAAAGGATTATTGCATCAAGCTTTTAGTATCTTCTTGTTCAACACTGAGAATAAGCTCCTAGTGGCTGCAGAGATGGCTCAGTAGAATAAGCATTTCCCTGGCAAGTGCAAGGGCCTGAGTTCAATCCTTGGTTCCACCAGAGAGAGAGAGAGAGAGAGAGAGAGAGAGAGAGAGAGAGAGAATAAGCTTCTGATAGAGCAGAGTTCAGATGCTCAAGTTACATTTCCAGATTGTTTTACCAATGCTTGTTGTATTCATCCCTTAAATAATCCATGTGAGCTTGAAGAAAATGAGTCCATTGGTGTGAGACAGTGCGCACAGAGGCATTTAAAAGCTGAATTAGGAATTCCCTTAGAAGAGGTTTCACCAGAGGAAATTTATTATATAACACGTTTTCACTACAAGGCACAGTCTGACAGTATCTGGGGTAAAAATTAAATTGAGTGTGTTCTATTTGTGAGGAGGAATATAACTTTGGATCCAGAGCCAAATGAGCTTAAAAGCTATTGCTATGTGTCAAAGGAAGAACTAAAAGAACTTATGAGAACAGCAGCCAGAGATGAAGTTAAGGTAACTCCATCATTTAAGATTATTGTTGAAACTTTTCTCTTTAAGTGGTGGGATACCTTAAATCACTGGAGTCACTTAGTGGACCATGAGAAAGTCTATAGAATATGAAGGTACAGCTAACTAGTAATGTCCTTACATGATGAGGTACAATTTTTTTGTTGTGTTGAGTTCCCTTTTAGGACTTTTATCATGATGAATATATACTTTTACAGCCAGAATTTGTGTGGAAAAACAATTGACTTAAACTTTGTACTACATAATACTGCACATATTTGTACTGCTCGTTGTTTATAAGATTTTGGTGAAAATGAAAGAGCAAATGAAACTTGAATGTCACCTGTCCAAACACCTGGTTAGGACAAGCTTGAAGAAATAAGTAAAACTCTTCACTTTTTCAATTTTTTTGAAGTACTACTTGCCAAGTGCTTTGTATATTCGTAAATTTGTACCATAGTCCAGTTAAATATGTATAGAAATCTGTTCAGCAACTTCAAAACAGTCCTGGCAGATTAAAATGGTAGAGCAGGTTCAAGGGAAATTAAGCGATTTAAGAGTAATCACACAATCTTTCAGTAATCACACAAGATTGGTTTAGGATTCTTTTCATACTAAGATTTTCAGATACTAAAGTTCCTTATATACAGTAAAATGGTGTAGTATTTGCACATAACCTAAGCACATCTTCCTCTATCTCTTAAATTGTAGATTACTTATATTAACAAATCCTATCACATGCTGTGAAGTGGTTACATGTTTAGCTTAGGAAATCATAATAAGCCTGTACATATTCAGTACAGATACCTTCCCTTCAGATGGTTGTAGTCCATGGTGGGATGCTTTGCACCCACAGATAAAAAGCTAGTTATAAGTCTTATTTCTTTCATTCTACATTGATTTTGTGATTTAAGCATCCTGAAAGTTATCATTTCGATAATGAAAGTCAATCTTTTAGTAATGTTGTCAGTTAGAGTGAATCTTTTAAATAGAATTTTCTGGTTAGAAATAAACCATACATACATGTGTAAATATCATATAGTTTCCCTAGTATAAGAATTCAACGGGAACCCCCAGACCCAGTCCTAGCCCAGGTCCGGTGAGTGTGTGGAGGGCTTCCTGCTACCCTGCGCC
>NW_004525461.1:0-4617 GCF_000260255.1 Octodon degus
AAAGAGTTGATGTAAAAGTAATGTGATGAGTTAATGTAAAACTAAATGTAAAAAACTACTTTGATCAAATTTCTGTGACCCTGCTTCCTTGTGAGACTGCAAGCAGGCTCTGTATACAGTCGATAAATCATCAATAGACTGAGAGTTAGCAGAATCGGATTTCAAAATAAATCAAAGTAAAGGTCAAAATGTTTCTAACTGTACAAAGCCAACTAAAAAGCATTGCTATGGTAATCAAGACCACTGGGTACAGGTGTACCTTAAACAAGAATTAGACAATGCTACATACACATTCTGTTATGTTTAAAATGCCACCAAAGGGAAAACTAAAGGGGACAACAAAGCCGGGAGGCTGGGACCAAGCTCCCAAGAAAAAATGTATGCTGAGTAATGGTCACGCTGTCCCTAAAGGTACTGTTCTGTGTTAAATGATATATTTGTTTACCAAACAGGATGCAGTTTCTGCCTTGAAAACCTCTACACTTCTAAGGTTCTCTTGCTGTTTGTCTGCTCCTACGTGAGTATGGTCAAGCAGTCCCAAGCCTGGTATTAAAAGGCTCATATTTAAATTTTAATTTGGACTCTTGTCTGTTTTCTATGCTGAGAGCCCATAACAGTTCTCTGGAGAATCTTCTCATGCTACCATTCCTGATACAAACTCAGCTGTTCTCATCTTCAGAGGTGACTGGGTCCTCACTGGTGCTGAGGATGGCTGCGGTTCTCTTGGGGGAGCTCTAGCCTTTACTCTGAGGGTTGCTTCCAGGCTCCAGGGCAGATCACTGGTGCCGCTGGCACAGACCCTTCAACCCACTGGCTCAGACTCTAGCTTCCACTACTGGCATTTGGGCCTTCCCAGTGCAGATCCTTGATACAGACTGCATGAGCCATTGTCATGGGCTGTAAGCCTCTAGCTGGCCTTGTGGAGGACATTGCCATGGACTCTAAGTCTTCTGCTTGACTCATGCAGGACATTACCGTGGGGTTCAGGTCCTTAGCTGGAGGTTTTCAGTCTCTAGTGTGCAGAAAAACCACTTTTGCTTTCAACACTCTGGTTAAATACTATAAAATAATCCTATAAATTATGTGTCCTGTATTAAATCCTTTCCCTTCTAAAGCGTAACACTACATACAATATATATGATAGGTTCCAGCCCGAGTAAAAACAGCTCAATTATTATGGCTCTACTTCAACATGGCTAACAATCTCCTTTGTCTTCAGATCTTATAAAATTTTGCCTCTTGATTCAACATGGCGAAATCCCCAAAACACTAGCTTGTCTTCCCAGTGACCACTTGTTCCTTCTTCCCCACCCCAATCCTAAAGACAGCTTCCTTTTACCTTTCCTACACCCAGGAGACCCTAATCAGGTCCTAGTGTGTTCCTGAACCTGCCCCTCAGCTCCTTCCATAGCAAGAACCCATAAAATATCAGCCTTCCTTTATCTCAGGTGGGAGGATCCCCCTAAATCCCTGAGGGCCTCTTCATGTCCTCGGAGTCAATAAAGCTCCCCCCACTTTTCCTTTTATTTCTGCTTGTCTGCCAGGCCTAGAAACCTCTTTGGTTAAATACTGCAAAATAAAGGCCTGGCAAATAGCTCAGTGGATGGGAGCGCCTGCGACCAGGCAAAGGGGCGGGGGAGCAATTCCCGACTCTGTCATGAGGGCCCCACCCCGGGGCACTGAGTTGATGATTGAGATTCATCCTGGTGGCCCGCGCACATTATCCCAGGTCGTAGGAGGCTGTGAGCAGGACAATCACCTCGAGTCCAGACCAGTAGTCAGACCCTGAACACCCTGTACACACTTCCCTGAGATACAGAAAACTAAATAAATATATAAATACTGTAAAATAATCCCGTAAATTATACATCCTATATAATTTTTTCTTTTTATGCACTTGACACGAAGTCTCACTACACAGCTTGGACTTACAGTGATGTTCCTGTTTTCAGCCTCCTCAGCTCTGCAGACAGGCGTGTGCTAGCACACCCGGGCTTGGTCAGCAGCTCCGTGCACCCGGGGATAGCGCCGGCTCAGACTATGGAGCCAGTGATGAGAACCTTGACCCTAAGCTTGCCTAAGCAGGCACTTAGTCCACTGAGCTATCATGCTGGCCCTATTCATCTTATATTAAATCCTTTCCCTTGTAAAGACTAAAACAAGACATAAAGATTTAAATTTATTTGGTTAGCATACAGTCCTGCTGTCATTAACTGGCCACTGCCTTGAACTCAGTATGTAATTTAAACTGATTTTGAATTTGTCGTCTTCCACATGCCTTTACCTCCTGCATGTACCATGAATTTAGATCCTAAGGCTTTCACTTTGAATAAAAAAATTATCATGTTTATAAAGTCCCTTCAACATGTTTTTTCTGATGTATAGTAAGGTTTACAAATGTGGCAAAATCTTTAAAACACTTGCTATGTTGTAACATTTCTCCGAGGTGTGCATTTTGAGTTGAGTGAAATTTGAACACTTTCTTGCATCTCTGTTCTTCCATTCACAGTGTGCTGGGTCCCACTCTGCCATTGTTTTGACCCCACCCACATACACACCCACCCCCCCCCACACACACCCTCAGACACACTCATAGAAGCTTGAATTCAAACATGCACCACTAGATAAAATATAATGTAAGCAAGCCTCTCTCTCTCTCTCTCTCTCTCTCTCTCTCTCTCTCTCTCTCTGTCTTTCTCTGTTTCTTTCTCTGTTTCTCTCTTTCTCTCCTTGCTCTTCCTCTTTCTTTCAGTTTTGTGTATCAAAACTGAGTCTCCTTAAGTAGTTTAACATGTCCTTATACGCACTATGTCTCCATGCCGGGCCTCAAACTGATGGGGACTGTCCTACTTCAGCCTACCTGAATGCTGGGATTATAGGCTTGCCCCACCCTATGTGGCCTTTTAAGCTTTCACACAGGAATTTATCAGGGCTGAATATGTGACTCTTACATCAAAGGGCATCGCACAATCACAGTCACTCTGGATGTGATCATGCAATAAACGGAAATATTGACTCCAGACCCACACACACACCAACCCAAGCAAACCACACACCCTAGTTCACCCTGCAAACAAACCAGGCCATTCTGTCTGCTTTTGCTCCACTTTTGCTCTCCTTCATTTTCTCTCTTCTTTCTTTTCTTCTCGTCTTCAATTTTACATTATTCAGGATGGAGACAGTGTTGTTCTGCTGCTTCAATATATCCCAAGCTTTTTGAATTTAATTTCCTTTTTTATTTTGAGAAGGTTACTAAATTGCCCTGTGTATGCCACAATGGATTATTTTCATATCTCTGTGGAACACGATGGGATTAGAGGTGTGGCTCACCCTGCCACCAAAATTGGAATTTTCACATTTTCAGTGGAAAACACTGTAGGGTGGTGAGCTCCTTATACCCAAGGAACATCTGTGTACCACTGAGGGTACAGAACATGGGAGAATAGGACACTTTCATATCTTGCAAATGGCGAACACTTATTATAGTTCTTTTAGGTGATCACAAATTTGGTGAGAGGAGAGTCAACAAAATGACAACCCACCTTGCAGGCAGTGACAAGGTAATTCAGTCCCAGGGTGGATTATGCTAATCAGCTTTTAGGGTGGGTCTGGGCCCCTGACACTATATAAAGACCAGAGAAAGCCCCACTCTTCCATTCTGGAAGTCTTCTTCGTGAAGTGAAGTTTGCCTAGGTCCACTGCTGGAGGTGACTAGACAAGCTCCTGGACAGAAGGTTTGTTTCCATCATTTGGTCTCTGCATTATGCCACTAGGAAACACAGGAGGGGAGATTAAACCTGCATTAGGGGGACTCAGCATTGAGCCCAGGACCCTGGGGCTAATAGACCTTCCAAGCCCAGTTTGATTGGGGTGAGGAGCAGCGAGGGAGCCCTCGTACGGTGCATAAAAATGTTGAATGGCTGATGTCTCAGTATATCATTAATATTTCATCTCAATATGAGAAATTATTTGTCAGGAACTAGGTCTACGAACGTCCTGAAGGTCAACCTGAAGCGAAATCTGGGGGAGATTTTAGTTGTGAGCTCCTTGCCTAATGGTAGAAGCAAAATATATTCTACTGTTCATTTATACTTGCAAAGAACTCCACTCTATTTCAATAGCTTGACTTTGGGTGGGGAGAGAGAAGGCAGGCTTGCTTTACATAGTTCAGAGGGGCCGTAGGTCATTCCAAGTCCCATTCTGGCTTAGAATGAGGGAATTCTTCTGCGTCAGCCTCCCCAGTGCTGGGATCCCAGGCATGTGCCAAACGCACACAAGTCATTTCAGTTGTTTAGAGAGAAAAGCATAGTTTGTTCTAGATTTTCAAAAATGTTCCTACTAGGGTTATAAATATCATTTTTACCTCATTTGTTGGTTCTTTCTCTGGCAATACTGTATTTTTGTGCTCCCAATTTTTTCTGTGGCTATTATTTTCCTAATGTTTTTGTGACAGCTTGTGTTAGCATATCCTGCTGCATATTTCAATTATAAATTTTCACTCAGATTTTATTTTTCCATTAAGCCTTCTTTTCTCTTTTTCTTTTAATTAAAGGAATTAAACCCAGTCACTTTTCTCCAAGGCATTTCTCCAAGCTTTTCCTTTTTAGTTTGAGACTC
>NW_004525461.1:5412-16818 GCF_000260255.1 Octodon degus
TCTCAACCTTTGTCTCAGCACACCCGAGGGGTCGAGCTGGTATGGCAGGCCCAGGGATTGAACCCCCAGCTCCTGTGCCTGATTGCTGGACCTTTAATCTGCTGAGCTGTTTGGCCAGCCCTAATCATTTTAATTTAAATTTTGTTGTTCCAGGAATCAAAATCATGACCTTATGCTTGCCAGGCAGGTGCTGTGTTCCTGAACTATTTCTCACAGCCTTAATCATTTCAATTTGACCAAAATTCTACTCTTTAAACTTTTCTTCATTTGCAATTTGGAGGTTATTTCCAGACTTTGTAGACTGTGCAGCAAAAGAATGCGAAAATCATTTGTACTGGGCCCAGAGATGGCTCAGTAGAATCAGTGCTTCTCTGTTGAGTGCTGGGGCCTGAGTTCAATCCCTGGTTCCTAAAAAAAAAAAAAAAAAAAAAAAAATCTGTAGATTACTACTGCATTAAACACATGTAGACTTCGGAACGCCATGTAATTTTTCTAATTCCAAGGCCTCACCACACCTGCTGAACTACAACTATGGATCCTGTCTCTTTTTCTCTTCAGATTGATAAGCTGAAGGAGAAATGGGAAGTGGTTGCTTGTGTGGAAGCCCTGCTGTACTGTTCCCTGAAGCCAGGAAAGGATCCTGCAGCCCATCGTGTGTCAGATAGAACATGTCAGCACTCAGCGGAGCAGCCTCACATAAGCTCAGAGAACATCGGAAACTCAAAGGAGGGGTAGGATGAACTTCAGGGAACACTGTGGGTTTGGTCTGGAGCTTTGCCCCATAGAATTCATGAGAAAGCTGAAGATTTCCTCTCAACACTGCCTCAGGATTCTGCCTCTGTCCTAATCACCAAGCCAAGATTCAGAACTTTGTTCAGTGGTGTGAGTTCCTAGATAGGATTCAGGTGGTGCTGTAGCTGTGCGCCTGTCAGTGCGGGAACTCTCACGTACTCATTGTTGATGTCACCTGTGCTCACATGGGTTTTATGCTTTGAGTTTGATAAATGCAGCTGTAGACCATGATCTTCGAGAGATTGGCTGGGAAGAAGTGCAGAGCTTGAACAATCTCTATGCAAGGGCATCAAGCTACTTTGTCCGTGTGTAAAACAGATTGTATTTTCTCAGGCAGGGTCATAAGTGGAGCAAGAGGATGATGAGAGAAATCACAGACAGAGTTGAGAGCAATGAGAATATCAGTGTGTGTCACTGTGTCACTGTGGGTGTCACTGTGTCCAGAGAACTTCTCATCTTTCTTAGGGAAGTGAGCACATAAATAATTTAGCTTTTCTGTGTGTAATGCATTTTGTTTATTATGACTAGGAAATGCAACATTCACCCAACCAGCAGGGCTGGCCAGAAGCCCCAGCCAGGGCAGCAGAGGCCAGTTGTTTGTTCTGCTTTGCGGGCTCAAGCACCTCCTCCGAAAAGGATCCTAAAGAAGCAACGAACAACACCTGTGAAGCCCAATGTTCGCCCTCAAGAACTGGAAGGAAGCAGGGTCAGTGGGAGGGTACCAACATCAAGGGGCTTCTTTCCCATGTGTGCCGCTCGATGTGTCACCTGTGTGGGAACTGAGGGACTTTTCTCTCCAAAGGCTCCGTGTCTTCTGCATCATTGCCTCGGGGACTTACCCATTCAGCATTTCTTTAGTGTTTTGTTGAGAAATACATTGGTTCACTATTCAAATTCTTCATCACCATTGTTACTTTCACACACCAAAGTTCTTCTTCCTTGAATATCTCAGTAAACGAGCACTAGGGAGGACAACAACCCCTTGAAATTCTTTATACCTCATAGCAAAGGGTGTAGCTCACTTCTACCATTGAATAGGCAAATACCTAAATCCCAGCTTAACATAGTGTGTGTGTGTGTGTGTGTGTGTGTGTGTGCCTGTGAGAGAGTGTGTGTGAGTGTGTATGAGAGTGAGAGATAGAGAGAGGAAGAAAATCTTGATGTGCACTTCAGGATGGCCTTGTGCTCACTTTCCATACCAGGCTCCTCTGCCAATTGCAAGGATCTTCCTGCCTCAGCCTTACACGGACTGGGATTACTGCCATGCACCGCTATGATGCCCTTACCTTAGTTTTTGAAAGGCTCCTGTGAGTGCAACTGACTAACTGACCACATCTTGTGTTACCCACAGCTGAAGTGCAAGAACTGTGGTGCCTTTGGTCACATGGCGAGGAGCACCAGATGTCCCTTGAAAACCTGGACAGGGATCCTGCCTTTCAAAGATTTGGGCTCCAAGGAGGACAAGGAGAACCTGAATGCAAGGAGACGCCAGCATCCTCAGAGTCCTGCACTCATTAGCAATGAGGACAGAGGAAAGAGGCAAACTGCAAGGTGAGGATGCTAGAGGAGAGAGTGCTAGAGTCCTGGAACCTGAGAGCCAGTGCCTGTGCTGCTCCTCAGCCTGCACAGACCTCACTAGCACAGCAGGAACCTGCATGGAGCAGACAGCAGCCCGCCCTCAGGCTCCCTCCCCGATTTTGGCACAGGGTCTCCAGAGGGCAGACAGGCACTGAGGAATATCATGGAATGCTGCAGGTGGCAGGCTGTGTAGCAGAGTCCAAGTGGAAACACACAATGCTTAGTGTTGGGGAGGAAACGGGGCCTTCTGCTGTGGGGACTGCCCCTCAGACTACCAGGGAGGGACAGAGAAGGCAAGTTCATGGGCCTCTGGTCCCTCCCTCTCCCCGTACATGTCCATGGCCTGCCTTCAGCGTTATTGCTGCTTCCTGTCCGCTGTGTGTGCAGCAGCTGGAGCCCTTCCTGATATTACCATCATGCCATTTGCAGGCAGGAGCAGCTGCTGGCAGAAGTGAAGCCACCTATGCTGCCCGCACTGCCCAGGCTTTCCCAAGAGATGGCGTCCAGAAGTTTCACAGAGTCCATGGAACCATGTCCTTTTCTCAGGGTGAGTGGCACCTGGCTTCCCTGCTGAGATCCTTCCTGTGTCCCTCCATGATCTTTCTTCTGTGTCACTAGAGTGGGCATATTGGTGAAATGTAGGCTGCCCCATGGGAGTCCTATTTGTCTTTTAAAAGACTTAATTTCAAAATATCCTTTGTCTGAAAAATTGGACAGAAAATGTTAGTGGAAGCATTTTAGCGCACATGCAACATGGATTATGAAATGGTGTTTTCCATCCTAAATCCAGTCTGGTAACTTTCACTAAATGTCTTAGGCTTTTATTCATGGTCAAGAAATTCTTTGCGTCCTTGACTTTAACAGTGGACAGTGGTTGGGGACATAGTTCAAGGGCATAAGCTCCTGGGGAGATAGCTTAACGTCATAAGTGCCTGTCTGAGAAACACTAGGTCCTGAGTTTAGGCCCTTTCCTATACAAAAGACAAACAAACAACAACAACAACAAGAAAAAATCATAAATAGAAAAGCCCATATGAACACCAATATAGAAATATCTGGTAAAAGTATCAATGAATTATTCTTAAAAGATTGATGTTCTATTTTTCCCCTTTGGCTTTCCTGAAGATGGAAGCCTCCTCTATGTTCTGTGGCTTGTTAAAAAATTTTAAATTTTTTGTTTGTTAGTTTTCTTCCATCATGATAATTGATCCTAGGGTTTTACGCTAAGTTAAATAGCCAGTGTTCTTTATATTTTTGTTTTTCATTTGGAGCCAAGATACCTCTAAGGTGCTAGTTTGATATGACTGTGAGCAAACTATTTTCATGCAACAGTTGGTCAGGAGTGCTGGGGTTACAGAGAGGTACTACTATGACTTTTGTACGAAACTTAATTCTATAGATACATTTGCATTTCACAAATTTTCTTTTTTAATTATCTGAATTTGAGTGACATTTTGTCATTTTTTTTCTCCTACATATTTTGTTGTTGTGCCATTTGTGGCCTTAATGTATTGCCTTTTGTGATATTTTCCATTGAGATCTGGTTGAATCGATCTGTTTTTATGCAATGAGATGATGCTGTTTTGGGGCTAATGTGAGCTTTTCTCTACCACAGAAGCGTACCATGCCAATGCCTGTCCTCAACCCCAAGAAGAGATTGCTGTAGGCTGTGTTCCTGAGGGGGCTAGCTCCATCACGACACTTGATGTCAAGATATTCTGCCCCATACAATCTTACAACAAAATACCTGCAATCACCATTTGTGGATGAGACAAAGGAGGAGATGTGACGCACCCTGCCTTCTCAAGTTCTCTTTCAAGAGTTGCCAGCCTTTGTTCTAAGCACCAAACCTAATGACCCAGTTCTGTTGTGTTCTCCGGCCCAAAAATTTGATTAAAATATCTTAATGTGGATTCAAAGCTCATTGCAGCATGGCTCAGACAAAACTGCCACCATATTCCAAGGTGAGAATGCAGACACCAGGCAAGATGACTTTTGCCATCCTGATTCATTCAAGAAAGGAAGCCACACCATTCCAACATCTCAGACAAAGATATGATTCCCTGCTTGGGCCACTGCAGCTTCCCCAGATGCCTGAAGGACTGCAATGTGGAAGTCCGTGCTGATACTGGAAGCTGAGAAGCCTCAGAGTCTGTTCTATCCACCTTGCCAGAATCTCCTGTAACCCTACACCTAGAACTATGTTTTATCTAATCAAGTCCCTTCTATCCAAGGCCCAATCAACCTCAAGGAACCTGGCTCCCTTAGATGGGCCGATGGCTGGCAGCATTTGCAGACTTAAACATTTCCCTTTCCAGTCTTACTTTTTATTGTAGCCCTGCTGAGCAGAGTCTTCACATATTAAATGAAAGCCAAGCTCAAGGTGTGCTCTAGGAAGGCCATCTAATTTCCTCCTCATCAGCATCAGTGATTGGATGTTAGACCTCCTCAACTGTGGGAAATCTCATCATTAAGCCACAGATGACTTGGAAGTGACTGAGAGACCAAGGGCTGAAAAGGGGCCATTGCCGACTCTGTCCCATGCATCTGTACTTCCCAGTTTGTGGCATTTGTAAATTGTGGAACCTCTGATACAATTAGAGATAAAGGGTTGAAATATTGCGAGTTAATTCTTGTTTGAAATGTGGTTTATAGTGTCTGAAAGTAAGTTTCCAACAGTATGTGGACAATGAGCCACGTGAAGGCACATATCTTTGGGTCTTGTTTGTTCTTGATTTTGTTGATTGCTTTTAAAAAGTTCATTACATTTACAGACAGTTTGGCAGACAGGGTTTTCTACTTTTCTTTCAGGTAGATAAAGCAGCCTATGTCACTAAACAATTTCCAATGATCACGAGTTCTCTTTACAGTTTCCAACAAAGGGTTTTCGATATTTAGTCATTTGGCCTTTTTCAATAGAAATCAGGTCTTTAATGACTTTTAATGGACAGGCACATAGTTTTGTATATTTTTATCTACCATCTTGCCAAATATTCTACTCAACTATTCAATGCATAATATGTGGCTACGCACAAACATATTAACAAATTTGCAAACATGTACAAGTGTTTGAGCAGCAAGGAAATAGAGGAATTTAAGCAATGTTGGTCTCACCCACGGTATGCCTGGACCAGGGCTCCATTCCTTGTTCCACATATTGTGCCACCCCTCACTTGGGGAGCACTGAGCCTTCTTGAGTCCGGGTGTAGTGATGCATGTCTGTAATCCCAGTGCTGAAGAGCCTGAAACCTCGAGGATCACTAGGAGCCTGAGTGGCATAGTGAGACCCTTCACAAATTTATCAATAAACAATCAATAGCATTTCTATACAGGAATACAATATACACTGGCAAATTAGACACTAAAACAGTTCCATTGCAATAAAAGTGCCCTGGCAAATTACTCAGTAACACAGTTCCATTTATACTAATTTCAAAATGATTTATTTAGACAGCCTCATCAAAATGGCAATATGACCTTACAAAAACATTAAGGAATATATAACCAAAACTTGGAGAGGACACTACAAATACAAGGATCTCTCAAGTTCTTTCATGAACAGGAATAATACTGTTAAAATCACTACCTTGTAAAAAGCAATCTAAAGATTCCATGCAATCTCCATTGTCCTATAAATGCCATTCTGAAAACAATAGAAAATCATGATCATATTCTTATAGAATCATAAAATAGCCCTAAGAGCCAAACTACCTTGATGAAAAAGAGTGAAACTTGTGGTAATACATCACCCCATTTCAATATAAGCTACATCGCCATTGAACAAAAATGCATATTACTGACAGAAGAGCTCTGTAAACCAATGGAAAAGAGTAGGGAAACACCCGATACCTGTGCTGATTCTTGCCAAAATCTAGTACAAGAACATACATTCTCAAAAGGATAGTCACTTCAATGAATGTTGCTGTGTGGATATCCTGGGGTGCAAAATTACAACTACACAAAGTTTGACTCATTACAAAAATTATTTTCCAGGGCAGCTCACATAGCTCAGCAGATTAAAGCATCTGCAAGCAGGTGCAGGGTCAGATGTTCAATCCCCAGGCCTGCGGTGCCTGCCCCGCTCCCACGCTAAGTGAGATGGCAATTGATTCTGGGTGTGAGGATGTGCGCTTGTGATCCCAGCTCTTGGGAGGCTGCAAACAGGCGGTCACTACGAGGCCAATCTAGTCGTGAGACTCTGAACACACTGTATTACCTTCCCTTAAAATAGAATATAATCAAATAAGTAAACCTCAAAAAAAAAGTACCCAAAACAAAAACTATTTACTAGGGGTGAAATATAGCACATGATATGTTGTAATTACTAGAAGAAAATATAGGGGAAGTAGTTGCAGTCATAAACACAGAAAAAGATGTTCTGAGTAAAGCTCCACTCTGTAGGTATACAGTGTTCCCTTGCTTATCACAGAGATAATATCCCGGAAACCTCCACGTTAAGTGAAAATCATTGAAGTAGTGAGGCTATGTTCATTTCACCATATATATATATATATATATATATATATATATATATATATATATATATATTATCTTAAGAATATTGGATTTTATTCACTTTTTTATTCATGTTAATAAGACAAAAATAGCAATGAAACTGTGAAAACAGTTTAGTAGATGGGGGCCGGGGACATGACTCAGTAGAATAAGTGCTTGCCTAGCAAGCGCAAGGGTCTCAGTTCCATCCTCGGTTCTGAAAAAGCAACAACAACAACAATGAAAACAAAACAACTGTTCAAAGCAGTAATTCTCAGTCGTTACCCTTTCAGTTCCACATGAAAATTCAAGCCAAATTTGGACACTGTCATCTTACCCCACATTGTCACCTTTCCCTGCTTTGTTCCTTATGGCCCAGGATGGGATCTATAGTGTTTTCTCCAAAAAGCTTCAGATTGTGAACATTTTTTCTAAAAATTTAGTGTATGAAATCTCACTTGAAACCCCAACCAACCTGGGGGAGGGTTCTATTCTGCAACAGTGAAGAAGTCACTAAGGAAAGGCATGAAACAGTGTTCGAGGGATAAATCTATAGTTACACATTTCTTTAAATAACTTTTCATGAGAAAGGATCTTTCTAGGCTGGTCTTGAACTCTCTAGCTTGGGTTAGTCTCAAGTTCAGAGCGATCAGGCCCACTGAGCTCAGCTTCCTGAGTGTAGGATTGCAGGTGTGAACTATGTCATGCCTGGCATAAAGTCTCCAAAAATCCATTATATATAGTATTACAATTAATAATCACTGATCTGATATTATTTCATGCCGCACTTCCAAATATTATTTGTGTGTGTGTGTGTGTGTGTGTGTGTGTGTGGCCGGCTCAGCCCACCCTGGGGGCGAGGCTGTGGTGGCATGTGGTGCTAGAGATCAATCAGCAATCTCTACACTCTCGCCTGAGCTTGCCTAAGCAGGCGCTTTAGACTGCTGAGCTATCTTACCAGCCCCAGCATTTCCCATTATGAAGAGATTATATCGTTATTCTTGAAATTTTATTTACTAATACTTTTCATACGATTTTAACATTTGTATTTTCATTTAGTGTAATGGAATGTACAAGTCATTAGTACCAAAAATGGCACAAATAAAGGAATGTTGAGATCTGGCACAAATTCTCAAATGAGGCAGGCATCTGATGGTTATAATCCTTATAGCCACACAATAGTATAGGGCAGGATGTGGATAGATACATTTGTACGAAAAGTATGAGAGTTCACTCCAGAAATTGTGTCGTGTTTAACTCTAACACAGAAATTTTCTAGATTGACATTCAATCTTGTGTCTTACAACGTTCACTATGAAATGCCCTAATGAAGTGGACTATGGTTGGGATGCTAGAAGATACACAATTCATTTAGAGTTACTAAAAGTTATATTTCTGTAAGACATATTCTAGCTAAAATTATAATAAAATGTAATTACCCTAGGTGAATGAGTCCTTACAGTGAATTTTGCTATATGAACCACTGAGAGAACAACTTAAGGAATTTAACATTTTCATTTGATTTTTCATGCTTCTAAGGGATGGGGAGATAGCTCAGCAGTCTAAGGACCTACCTGTTTTTTCTCTCCCGTATGAATAGTTTTGGTACATCCTGAAATTAGAACATAAATTGTAAGGCCTTGTCATATTAATCAGATTTCTGTGAAATTTATTATGACTATAAAGGTATAAATTTTTATAAACATGATCACATTTTCTGTGTAAGATTTCTCTCTATAGGGATAATCCTCAAGACTTGAGCTTTGAGTACTCCTTGCCCCATATTTCATGCGGTTTCTATTGTGCACTTATATTCTGCTACCAAGTGAGGTTTGATTTCTGTGGTTTCATGTCACAATATGGTTTCTGTAGTCAAATAAGGCTTGAACACTTAATTTTGTATCAATCACTGCACTTTCTTTACTTTCTCTACTTAACTAATGGACAACTTGTATCGATATGCTGGTGGGTCTGGCTGGCCTCCCTGATGACTGATGCCAACAGCATAAAAAGGAGAAAATGAGCTGTTGCTTCTCTGGAGAACTTGTCAGGCTGCCTTTCCTGAAATGAACTCAGCTGTTCTCATCTTCAGAGGGGACTGGGTCCTGACTGGTGCTGAGGAAGGCTACGGTTCTCTTGGGGGAGCTCTGGCCTTTACTCTGAGTGTTGGTTCCAGGCTCCAGGGCAGATCACTTGTCCCGCTGGCCACAGACCCTTCAACCCCCTGGAACAGACTTTCTAGTTTCCACCACCGACCTTTGGGCCTTCCCCGTGCAAATCCTTGGTACAGACTTGCATGAGCCATTGTCATGGGCTCGAAGTCTCTAGCTGGCCTTGTGGAGGACATTGCCATGGACTCTAAGTTTTCTGCTTGACTCATGCAGGACATTCGCATGGGGTCCACGCCCTTAGCTGGATATTTTATTCTCTAGTGTGCAGAAAAATTACTTTTGCATTCAACACTCAGGTTAAATAGTATAAAATAAACATATAAATTATGTGTCCTATATTAAATTCTTTCCCTTGTAAAGTGTAATGCAAAAATATATGCGATAGGTTCCAGCCCAAGTACAAAGAGCTCAATTATTATGGCTCTATATCAATATGACTAACACTCTCATTTCTCTTCAGATCCTATAATTTTTTTTTGCCTCTTGATTCAACATGGCGGAATCCCCAAAACACTAGTTTGTCTTCCTAGTGACCACTTGTTCCTTCTTCACCACCCCAATCATAAATACATTATCCTTTAACCTTTCCTACGCCCAAGAGAGCCCAGGCAGCTCCGTATGTATCCCTGAAGTTGCCTCTCAAAGCAAAAATCTCTAAAACATCAGCCTTCCTTTATCTCAGGTCATAGGATCCCCCTAAATCCCTGAGGGCCTCTTCAAACCCTTGTGGTCAATAAAGCTCTCCCCACGTTTCCTTTTACTTGTGCATGTCTGCCATGCCGAGAAACCTCTTTGGTTACATAGTGCACAATAAAGGCCTGGCAAATAGTTCAGCGCATTACAGGGGCCAGGATCAATCCCAACCTCTGTCATGTCGTCGACACCCCCGCCCTGTCGGTCCCGCCCCCGATGTGCTGAGGTGGCGATTGAGATTCGTCCTGGTGGCACGCACCCTTAGTCCCAGCTCATGGGAGGCTGTAAACAGGAGAATCACCTCGAGTGCAATGTAGTAGTGAGACCTGAGTGTTATACCCTGTCTATATTGACTCCATTTTGTTGACTTTCTAATCTTGCAGAGTTCCTGTCCAGTATGGGCCTACACCTCCCGTCTCCTCACCCCTGTGACCCAAGGCTTATGACATCTGTACCCCAAACTTTATCTCAGTGGACTCTGTATGACTGCCAACTCAGCACCCCCACCCAACAGGACCACCCCATGAACGAATGACGCGCTGTACCCCATGATTGCTGATCTCAGCACCCCACCCAACGGGACCACCCAATGAACTAATGACCCTGCAACTTGTTCCTCTCCACCCCTTCCCTGATTTGCGGTTTTCAAGCTGAAATACTGGTCCTTGTCAGTGCTCGCAGGCCTCTTTGCACCTTGCATAGAGACCACCGCTGGGTCCCAGCAAAAATAAAGCGCTTCTTTTAACTTTTGGACTTGCTTCGGTGTCATTTGATTTTTGAGTTACAACACTGAGCACCCTGCAGACACTTCTCTGAGATACAGAGAAATAAATAAATAGATAAATACTGTAAAATAATCCTGGAAATTATAAATTCTACATATTTTTTTCTTTTTATGCATTTGACATGAGGTCTCACTACACAGCTTAGACTTACAGTGATCCTCCTGTTTTCATCCTCCTTAGCTCTGCATACAGGCATGTGCCACCACACCCGGACTTGGTCACCAGCTCCGTGCACCTGGTTATAGGGCCTGCTCAGCATATGGAGCCGGTGATCAAAATCTTGTCCCTAAGCCTGCCTAAGCAGGCACTTATTCCACTGAGCTATCATGCTGGCCCTATTCATCTTATATTAAATCCTTTCCCTTGTAAAGACTAAAACAGGACATAAACATTTAAATTTATTTGGTTAGCATACAGTCCTGCTGTGGTTAACTGGCCACAGCCTTGAACTCAGTATGTAATTTAAACTTGTTTTGTATTTGTTATCTTCCACATGCCTTTACCTCCTTCATGTACCATGAATTTAGATCCTAAGGGCTTCACCTTTAATTAAAAAATTATCATGTTTTTAAAGTCCCTTCAACATGTTTTTTCTGATGTCTAGTAAGGTTTACAAATGGGGTAAAATCTTTGAACCACTTGCTATGTTGTAAAGTTTCTCCGAGGTGTGTATTTTGACTTGAGTGAAATTTGAACACTTTCATTCTTCTCTGTTCTTCCATTCACAGTGTGCTGGGCCCCACTATGCCATTGCTTTGACCCCACCCACACACACACCCACACACACACACCCACTCACAGAAGCTTGAATTCAAACATGCACCACTGGATAAAATATAATACAAGTAATCCTCTCTCTCTCTCTCTCTCTCTCTCTCTCTCTCTCTCTCTCT